>NW_027457149.1:0-171764 GCF_040206685.1 Ascaphus truei | reverse complement strand
GGTGACACCGGGAGAGGGTGACACCGGGAGAGGGTGACACAGGGAGAGGGTGACACAGGGAGAGGGTGACACAGGGAGAGGGTGACACACACAAACACTCACAGACACACTCAAACACTCACAGACACACTCAAACACTCACACACACTCACAGACACTCACACTCACAGACACACACACTCACAGACACATACACTCACAGACACATACACTCACAGACACATACAGACACATACACACACACACACAGACACCCACACACACTCACAGACACAAACACACAGACACAAACACACACCCTCACACCCACACACAGACACCCACACTCACACCCACCCACACTCAGACACACTCACAGACACCCACACTCACAGACACACAAATACACTCACCCACACCCACCCACAGACATTCATTAGAAGGGAGGGGGCCTACCTGTTCCTCCAGGGCCTGCTTGTCCTCCACATGCTGCATCCACATGCCAGGGGATCGGGCAGGAGTTGCGGGAGGATCGGGGGGGCTAGCGGGAGGATCGGGGGGGCTAGCGGGAGGATCGGGGGTCAGTGCGAGGATGGGGGGGCAAGGGGGAGGATCGGGGGGCTAGCGGGAGGATCGGGGGGCCAGGGGGAGGATGGGGGGGCCAGCGGGAGGATCGGGGGTCAGCGCGGGGATGGGGGTGCCAGCACGAGGATCGGGGGCCCAGCGGGAGGATGGGGGGGGGTCAGCGCGAAGATGGGGGGGCTAGCGGGAGGATCGGGGACCAGCGGGGGGACAGCCGGACAGGCGCACGGCCACCAACCTCCCAGATGTGAAACGTGGCAAGCCGGGCGTGCGCCCAGGCTGCAGCCAGGAGGGGGGTCAGGCAGCCATGCTGGGAACAGCCGCACGGGCCACACCAACCTCCCCGATGGGAAACGTGGCCGGGAACATTGGCGACCCCCCCCCCCCCTCCAGCGCGTGCGCACGCGCACCCCCTCCCTCTACCTCCCGCCAGGCTGCTTCCCTTCTTCCCCACTCCTATTACCCTGCCCGCGCGGGTGCCAAAGGAGCGTGGGACGGAGGGGAAGCGCCTACCTGGTCTTCCAGCCCTGGGCAGCAGCAGCCACGGGGACCCCCCCCCAGCCTACATCCGGGGACCCAGCCTACATCCGGGGACCCCCCTCCAAGCCTACATCCGGGGACCCCCCCTCCCAGCCTACATCCGGGGACCCCCCCTGCCAGCTTACATCCCACCCCGGGCAGCAAGCTGGCATCGGGTGCAGGGGGAGGGGCTGACCCAGAGCTGCCAGCCGGCCCTCTTCCTCCAATCAGGGAGGGAGATTACTTGTTTATTTATTTAAAAAAATTAAATTGGCGCGAATGGGGGAAATTTGAGCGCGAACGGGGGAAATTTGAGCGGGAGAAATTGTGCTGCTTGGGCCAATATTTACTCGCCCGGGGGTTAAATCCACTCGCCCGGGGCGAGCAAATGTATAGGTTTGTCGAACACTGTATATATATATATACATACGCAGTGTTCGACAAATCACCCAAAAATCTACTCGCCCAACCAAAAAATCTACTCGCCACCTAGTCCCGCCCCTAACCCCGCCCCTAACCCCGCCCCCAACCCGCTTTAAAATAAAATATATAAATAAAATACATTTAATAAATTCCTAGTCAGAACAACATTCGTTTTTGACAAATGTATTTATTACATTATACTACAATTAGTCCTTGTTACGTGTGTGTGTGTGTGTGTGTGTGTGTGTAAGTGTGTAAGTGTCGGATCTAGAAATAAAAGCCAGGTGTGAATGACTAGTTTCCTGAACCCCTTAACCAGTGTCTGGACGTCCCCGCTTCACAATATCTAAAGCAGCAATCCCGCCTGGGATCTTACCTGATCCGCAGTCCCTCAATGTCCAGGTACCTCATTCCCGCAATGTTATAAGTTGGAGGGGATGTGTTCCTTACCTGTCTTCTGGGTTAGGGGGGGTTCCGATGTCTTCCGTGTGACGCTTGAGTCAGATCTGGAAGAAAGCAGTATAGGTTATTTTGGTGTAGTATAGGACAGTTAAGATATATAGGGTAAATAAGGGATAGACTAAAATGTTTAATGTGAAAAACGATTAATGTGGATAAATGTGGCAAGACATACACCAATTGGCTTCAAACTTGGCACAGAACATGCTTTGCACTCCCCCAAACTGTCCTGCAAATTTCATGTTTTTTGATAACATGCACCGCAAATTATGTACATTAACCACTATCCGAAAGTGGAAAATGCTTACCTTAAACGCGTTTATTGTGAATCCAGGAGTCAAAACATACAGCGATTCATTTAAAACTTGCCACATGAGGTGCTGTATACTGCCCACAACAATCCTGAAAATTACAGTGTTTGCTAGCACACACTGCAAATTGTTTACATTATGCACTATAAGAAGGGCCAAAACATAATCCAATGACATTAAAATTTGGCAGAACACATACTTTACACGGCCCGCAACTATCCTGAAATTTACATGGCTTTTGCTGACATACACTGCAAATTATTAACGTTAACCAGTTGCTGAAGAACAACAGTCTAAAACAGGCATGTCAAACATGCGGCCCGCCACGGATATTTTTGCGGCCCGCTCACCGCGGGAGAAGTGAGCGCGGGTGTGGGGGAAGCGAGTAGCACGGGCAGAAGTAAAATCTGTCCTGCAGGGGCTGGAGGCGTACGGTGGCCGAGTGCAGTCAATCTGCACTCGTGCCGTGTGTGGGAGGACACGGGGGCGGAGTCAAAACCCCGGAGTCTCTCCTTGAAAAGTGTGTGTGTGTGTGTGTGTGTGTGTGTGTGTGTGTGTGTGTGTGTGTGTGTGTGTGTGTGTGTGTGTGTGTGTGTGTGTGTGTGTGTGTGTGTGTGTGTGTGTGTGTGTGTGTCACTGTGTGTGTGTGTGTGTGTGTGTGTCACTGTGTGTGTGTGTGTGTGTGTGTTTGCACACTGTGTGTGTGTGTGTGTGTGTGTGTGTGTGTGTGTGTGTGTGTGTGTTGCACACTGTGTGTATGTCACTGTGTGTGTGTGTGTGTGTGTGTGTGTTCACCAGAAGGAAGGCTCACAGCTGGCAACTGAAACTGCCGGCAGACTGGAAAAAAGCCTCACTACTTCTGGCTCCCTACAGTGGCATTACAGGTAAGCCCCATGTCGCCTGTGTGTGTGTGACTGCCCCCTTCCCAGTCTGTGTGTGTGTGTGTGACTGCCCCCCTCCCAGTCTGTGCAAGTGTGACTGCCCCCCTCCCAGTCTGTGTGGGTATGACTGCCCGCCTCCCAGTCTGTGTGGGTGACTGCCTCCCCTCCCAGTCTGTGTGGGTATGACTGCCCGCCTCCCAGTCTGTGTGGGTGACTGCCTCCCCTCCCAGTCTGTGTGTGTGTGTGTGACTGCCCCCCTCCCAGTCTGTGTGTGTGTGACTGCCCCACCTCCCAGTGTGTGTGTGACTGCCCCCTCCCAGTGTGTGTGTGACTGCCCCCTCCCAGTGTGTGTGTGACTGCCCCCCCTCCCATTGCACTACAGGTAAGCCCCATGTCGCCTGTGTGTGTGTGACTGCCCCCTTCCCAGTCTCTGTGTGTGTGTGTGTATGACTGCCCCCCTCCCAGTCTGTGTGTGTGACTGCCCCCCTCCCAGTCTGTGTGTGTGACTGCCCCCCTCCCAGTCTGTGTGTGTGACTGCCCCCCTCCCAGTGTGTGTGTGTGTGTGACTGCCCCCCTCCCAGTCTGTGTGTGTGACTGCCCCCCTCCCAGTCTGTGTGTGTGACTGCCCCCCTCCCAGTCTGTGTGTGTGTGACTGCCCCACCTCCCAGTGTGTGTGTGACTGCCCCCTCCCAGTGTGTGTGTGACTGCCCCCCTCCCAGTCTGTGTGTGTGTGTGACTGCCCCCCTCCCAGTCTGGGTGTGTGACTGCCCCCCTCCCAGTGTGCGTGTGTGTGTATGACTGCCCCCCTCCCAGTCTGTGTGTGTGACTGCCCCCCTCCCAGTCTGTGTGTGTGTGTCTGCCCCCCTCCCAGTCTGTGTGTGTGTGTATGACTGCCCCCCTCCCAGTGTGTGTGTGTGACTGCCCCCCTCCCAGTCTGTGTGTGTGACTGCCCCCCTCCCAGTCTGTGTGTGTGACTGCCCCCCCTCCCAGTCTGTGTGTGTGACTGCCCCCCTCCCAGTCTGTGTGTGTGACTGCCCCCCTCCCAGTCTGTGTGTGTGTGTCTGCCCCCCTCCCAGTCTGTGTGTGTGTGTATGACTGCCCCCCTCCCAGTGTGTGTGTGTGACTGCCCCCCTCCCAGTCTGTGTGTGTGACTGCCCCCCTCCCAGTCTGTGTGTGTGACTGCCTCCCCTCCCAGTCTGTGTGTGTGACTGCCCCCCTCCCAGTCTGTGTGTGTGACTGCCTCCCCTCCCAGTCTGTGTGTGTGACTGCCCCCCCTCCCAGTCTGTGTGTGTGACTGCCTCCCCTCCCAGTCTGTGTGTGTGACTGCCCCCCTCCCAGTCTGTGTGTGTGACTGCCCCCCTCCCAGTCTGTGTGTGTGACTGCCCCCCTCCCAGTCTGTGTGTGTGACTGCCCCCTCCCAGTCTGTGTGTGTGACTGCCCCCCTCCCAGTCTGTGTGTGTGACTGCCCCCCTCCCAGTCTGTGTGTGTGACTGCCCCCCTCCCAGTCTGTGTGTGTGTCTGCCCCCCTCCCTGTCTGTGTGTGTGTCTGCCCCCCTCCCAGTCTGTGTGTGTGTGTGTATGACTGCCCCCCTCCCAGTCTGTGTGTGTGTCTGCCCCCCTCACTGTCTGTGTGTGTGTCTGCCCCCCTCCCAGTCTGTGTGTGTGTATGACTGCCCCCCTCCCAGTGTTTGTGTGTGTGACTGCCCCCCTCCCAGTCTGTGTGTGTGACTGCCCCCCTCCCAGTCTGTGTGTGTGTGTCTGCCCCCCTCCCAGTCTGTGTGTGTGTGTGTATGACTGCCCCCCTCCCAGTCTGTGTGTGTGACTGCCCCCCCTCCCAGTCTGTGTGTGTGACTGCCCCCCCTCCCAGTCTGTGTGTGTGACTGCCCCCCCTCCCAGTCTGTGTGTGTGACTGCCCCCCTCCCAGTCTGTGTGTGTGTCTGCCCCCCTCCCTGTCTGTGTGTGTGTCTGCCCCCCTCCCAGTCTGTGTGTGTATGACTGCCCCCCTCCCAGTGTGTGTGTGTGTGACTGCCCCCCTCCCAGTCTGTGTGTGTGACTGCCCCCCTCCCAGTCTGTGTGTGTGACTGCCCCCCCTCCCAGTCTGTGTGTGTGACTGCCCCCCCTCCCAGTCTGTGTGTGTGACTGCCCCCCTCCCAGTCTGTGTGTGTGACTGCCTCCCCTCCCAGTCTGTGTGTGTGACTGCCCCCCTCCCAGTCTGTGTGTGTGTCTGCCCCCCTCCCAGTCTGTGTGTGTATGACTGCCCCCCTCCCAGTGTGTGTGTGTGTGACTGCCCCCCTCCCAGTCTGTGTGTGTGACTGCCCCCCTCCCAGTCTGTGTGTGTGACTGCCCCCCTCCCAGTCTGTGTGTGTGTGTATGACTGCCCCCCTCCCAGTGTGTGTGTGTGTGACTGCCCCCCTCCCAGTCTGTGTGTGTGTGTGTGTATGACTGCCCCCCTCCCAGTCTGTGTGTGTGACTGCCTCCCCTCCCAGTCTGTGTGTATGACTGCCCCCCCTCCCAGTCTGTGTGTGTGACTGCCCCCCTCCCAGTCTGTGTGTGTGACTGCCCCCCTCCCAGTCTGTGTGTGTGACTGCCCCCCTCCCAGTCTGTGTGTGTGACTGCCCCCCTCCCAGTCTGTGTGTGTGACTGCCCCCCTCCCAGTCTGTGTGTGTGACTGCCCCCCTCCCAGTCTGTGTGTGTGACTGCCCCCCTCCCAGTCTGTGTGTGTGACTGCCCCCCTCCCAGTCTGTGTGTGTGACTGCTCCCCCTCCCAGTCTGTGTGTGTGACTGCTCCCCCTCCCAGTCTGTGTGTGTGACTGCCCCCCTCCCAGTCTGTGTGTGTGACTGCCCCCCTCCCAGTCTGTGTGTGTGACTGCCCCCCTCCCAGTCTGTGTGTGTGACTGCCCCCCCTCCCAGTCTGTGTGTGTGTGACTGCCTCCCCAGACCCCTCCCAGTCTGTGTGTGTGACTGCCCCCCTCCCAGTCTGTGTGTGTGACTGCCCCCCTCCCAGTCTGTGTGTGTGACTGCCTCCCCTCCCAGTCTGTGTGTGTGTGACTGCCCCCCTCCCAGTCTGTGTGTGTGACTGCCCCCCCTCCCAGTCTGTGTGTGTTTGTATGACTGCCCCCCTCCCAGTCTGTGTGTGTGACTGCCTCCCCTCCCAGTCTGTGTGTGTGTCTGCCCCCCTCCCTGTCTGTGTGTGTGACTGCCCCCCCTCCCAGTCTGTGTGTGTGTGACTGCCCCCCTCCCAGTCTGTGTGTGTGACTGCCTCCCCAGATCCCTCCCAGTCTGTGTGTGTGACTGCCCCCCTCCCAGTCTGTGTGTGTGTCTGCCCCCCTCCCTGTCTGTGTGTGTGACTGCCTCCCCTCCCAGTCTGTGTGTGTGTGACTGCCCCCCTCCCAGTCTGTGTGTGTGACTGCCCCCCTCCCAGTCTGTGTGTGTGACTGCTCCCCCTCCCAGTCTGTGTGTGTGACTGCCCCCCTCCCAGTCTGTGTGTGTGACTGCCCCCCTCCCAGTCTGTGTGTGTGACTGCCCCCCTCCCAGTCTGTGTGTGTGACTGCTCCCCCTCCCAGTCTGTGTGTGTGACTGCTCCCCCTCCCAGTCTGTGTGTGTGACTGCCCCCCTCCCAGTCTGTGTGTGTGACTGCCCCCCTCCCAGTGTGTGTGTGTGACTGCCCCCCTCCCAGTCTGTGTGTGTGACTGCCCCCCTCCCAGTCTGTGTGTGTGACTGCCCCCCTCCCAGTCTGTGTGTGTGACTGCTCCACCTCCCAGTCTGTGTGTGTGACTGCTCCCCCTCCCAGTCTGTGTGTGTGACTGCCCCCCCTCCCAGTCTGTGTGTGTGACTGCTCCCCCTCCCAGTCTGTGTGTGTGACTGCCCCCCTCCCAGTCTGTGTGTGTGTGACTGGCCCCCTCCCAGTCTGTGTGTGTGACTGCCTCCCCTCCCAGTCTGTGTGTGTGTGTGACTGCCCCCTCCCAGTGTGTGTGTGACTGCCCCCTCCCAGTGTGTGTGTGACTGCCCCCCCTCCCAGTGTATGTGTGACTGCCCCCCCTCCCAGTGTGTGTGTTACTGCCCCCTCCCAGTGTGTGTGTGACTGCCCCCTCCCAGTGTGTGTGTGACTGCCCCCCTCCCAGTGTGTGTGTGTGTGTGTGTGACTGCCCCCCTCCCAGTGTGTGTGTGACTGCCCCCCCTCCCAGTGTGTGTGTGACTGCCCCCCCTCCCAGTGTGTGTGTGACTGCCCCCTCCCAGTGTGTGTGTGACTGCCCCCCCTCCCAGTGTGTGTGTGACAGCCCCCCTCCCAGTGTGTGTGTGACTGCCCCCCTCCCAGTCTGTGTGTGTGTGACTGCCCCCCTCCCAGTGTGTGTGTGACTGCCCCCCTCCCAGTCTGTGTGTGTGTGACAGCCCCACCTCCCAGTGTGTGTGTGACTGCCCCCCCTCCCAGTGTGTGTGACTGCCCCCCTCCCAGTGTGTGTGACTGCCCCCCTCCCAGTGTGTGTGTGACTGCCCCCCCTCCCAGTGTGTGTGTGACTGCCTCCTCCCAGTGTGTGTGTGACTGCCCCCCCTCCCAGTGTGTGTGACTGCCCCCCCTCCCAGTGTGTGTGACTGCCCCCCTCCCAGTCTGTGTGTGTGTGACTGCCCCCCCTCCCAGTGTGTGTGTCACTGCCCCCCTCCCAGTCTGTGTGTGTGTGTGACTGCCCCACCTCCCAGTGTGTGTGTGACTGCCCCACCTCCCAGTGTGTGTGTGACTGCCCCCCTGCCAGTGTGTGTGTGACTGCCCCCCCTCCCAGTGTGTGTGTGACTGCCCCCCCTCCCAGTGTGTGTGACTGCCCCCCTCCCAGTGTGTGTGTGACTGCCCCCCCCCCTCCCAGTGTGTGTGTGACTGCCCCCTCCCAGTGTGTGTGTGACTGCCCCCCCTCCCAGTGTGTGTGTGACTGCCCCCCCCACCCAGTGTGGGTGTGTGACTGCCCCCCCCACCCAGTGTGGGTGTGTGACTGCCCCCCTCCCAGTGTGGGTGTGTGACTGCCCCCCACCCAGTGTGGGTGTGTGACTGCCCCCCTCCCAGTGTGTGTGTGTGTGTGTGTGTGTGTGACTGCCCCCTCCCAGTCTGTGTGTGTGTGACTGCTCCCCTTTCCAGTCTGTGCAAGTGTGACTGCCCGCCTCCCAGTCTGTGTGTGTGACTGCCCCCCCTCCCAGTTTGTGTGTGTATGAATGCCTGCCTCCCAGTCTGTGTGTGTGACTGCCTCCCCTCCCAGTTTGTGTGTGTACGACTGCCCCCCTCCCAGTCTGTGTGTGTATGACTGCCCCACCTCCCAGTGTGTGTGACTGCCCCCCTCCCAGTGTGTGTGTGACTGCCCCCCCTCCCAGTGTGTGTGTGACTGCCCCCCCTCCCAGTGTGTGTGACTGCCCCCCTCCCAGTCTGTGTGTGTGACTGCCCCCCTCCCAGTCTGTGTGTGTGTGTATGACTGCCCCCCTCCCAGTGTGTGTGTGTGTGACTGCCCCCCTCCCAGTCTGTGTGTGTGTGTGTGTATGACTGCCCCCCTCCCAGTCTGTGTGTGTGACTGCCTCCCCTCCCAGTCTGTGTGTATGACTGCCCCCCCTCCCAGTCTGTGTGTGTGACTGCCCCCCTCCCAGTCTGTGTGTGTGACTGCCCCCCTCCCAGTCTGTGTGTGTGACTGCCCCCCTCCCAGTCTGTGTGTGTGACTGCCCCCCTCCCAGTCTGTGTGTGTGACTGCCCCCCTCCCAGTCTGTGTGTGTGACTGCCCCCCTCCCAGTCTGTGTGTGTGACTGCCCCCCTCCCAGTCTGTGTGTGTGACTGCCCCCCTCCCAGTCTGTGTGTGTGACTGCTCCCCCTCCCAGTCTGTGTGTGTGACTGCTCCCCCTCCCAGTCTGTGTGTGTGACTGCCCCCCTCCCAGTCTGTGTGTGTGACTGCCCCCCTCCCAGTCTGTGTGTGTGACTGCCCCCCTCCCAGTCTGTGTGTGTGACTGCCCCCCCTCCCAGTCTGTGTGTGTGTGACTGCCTCCCCAGACCCCTCCCAGTCTGTGTGTGTGACTGCCCCCCTCCCAGTCTGTGTGTGTGACTGCCCCCCTCCCAGTCTGTGTGTGTGACTGCCTCCCCTCCCAGTCTGTGTGTGTGTGACTGCCCCCCTCCCAGTCTGTGTGTGTGACTGCCCCCCCTCCCAGTCTGTGTGTGTTTGTATGACTGCCCCCCTCCCAGTCTGTGTGTGTGACTGCCTCCCCTCCCAGTCTGTGTGTGTGTCTGCCCCCCTCCCTGTCTGTGTGTGTGACTGCCCCCCCTCCCAGTCTGTGTGTGTGTGACTGCCCCCCTCCCAGTCTGTGTGTGTGACTGCCTCCCCAGATCCCTCCCAGTCTGTGTGTGTGACTGCCCCCCTCCCAGTCTGTGTGTGTGTCTGCCCCCCTCCCTGTCTGTGTGTGTGACTGCCTCCCCTCCCAGTCTGTGTGTGTGTGACTGCCCCCCTCCCAGTCTGTGTGTGTGACTGCCCCCCTCCCAGTCTGTGTGTGTGACTGCTCCCCCTCCCAGTCTGTGTGTGTGACTGCCCCCCTCCCAGTCTGTGTGTGTGACTGCCCCCCTCCCAGTCTGTGTGTGTGACTGCCCCCCTCCCAGTCTGTGTGTGTGACTGCTCCCCCTCCCAGTCTGTGTGTGTGACTGCTCCCCCTCCCAGTCTGTGTGTGTGACTGCCCCCCTCCCAGTCTGTGTGTGTGACTGCCCCCCTCCCAGTGTGTGTGTGTGACTGCCCCCCTCCCAGTCTGTGTGTGTGACTGCCCCCCTCCCAGTCTGTGTGTGTGACTGCCCCCCTCCCAGTCTGTGTGTGTGACTGCTCCACCTCCCAGTCTGTGTGTGTGACTGCTCCCCCTCCCAGTCTGTGTGTGTGACTGCCCCCCCTCCCAGTCTGTGTGTGTGACTGCTCCCCCTCCCAGTCTGTGTGTGTGACTGCCCCCCTCCCAGTCTGTGTGTGTGTGACTGGCCCCCTCCCAGTCTGTGTGTGTGACTGCCTCCCCTCCCAGTCTGTGTGTGTGTGTGACTGCCCCCTCCCAGTGTGTGTGTGACTGCCCCCTCCCAGTGTGTGTGTGACTGCCCCCCCTCCCAGTGTATGTGTGACTGCCCCCCCTCCCAGTGTGTGTGTTACTGCCCCCTCCCAGTGTGTGTGTGACTGCCCCCTCCCAGTGTGTGTGTGACTGCCCCCCTCCCAGTGTGTGTGTGTGTGTGTGTGACTGCCCCCCTCCCAGTGTGTGTGTGACTGCCCCCCCTCCCAGTGTGTGTGTGACTGCCCCCCCTCCCAGTGTGTGTGTGACTGCCCCCTCCCAGTGTGTGTGTGACTGCCCCCCCTCCCAGTGTGTGTGTGACAGCCCCCCTCCCAGTGTGTGTGTGACTGCCCCCCTCCCAGTCTGTGTGTGTGTGACTGCCCCCCTCCCAGTGTGTGTGTGACTGCCCCCCTCCCAGTCTGTGTGTGTGTGACAGCCCCACCTCCCAGTGTGTGTGTGACTGCCCCCCCTCCCAGTGTGTGTGACTGCCCCCCTCCCAGTGTGTGTGACTGCCCCCCTCCCAGTGTGTGTGTGACTGCCCCCCCTCCCAGTGTGTGTGTGACTGCCTCCTCCCAGTGTGTGTGTGACTGCCCCCCCTCCCAGTGTGTGTGACTGCCCCCCCTCCCAGTGTGTGTGACTGCCCCCCTCCCAGTCTGTGTGTGTGTGACTGCCCCCCCTCCCAGTGTGTGTGTCACTGCCCCCCTCCCAGTCTGTGTGTGTGTGTGACTGCCCCACCTCCCAGTGTGTGTGTGACTGCCCCACCTCCCAGTGTGTGTGTGACTGCCCCCCTGCCAGTGTGTGTGTGACTGCCCCCCCTCCCAGTGTGTGTGTGACTGCCCCCCCTCCCAGTGTGTGTGACTGCCCCCCTCCCAGTGTGTGTGTGACTGCCCCCCCCCCTCCCAGTGTGTGTGTGACTGCCCCCTCCCAGTGTGTGTGTGACTGCCCCCCCTCCCAGTGTGTGTGTGACTGCCCCCCCCACCCAGTGTGGGTGTGTGACTGCCCCCCCCACCCAGTGTGGGTGTGTGACTGCCCCCCTCCCAGTGTGGGTGTGTGACTGCCCCCCACCCAGTGTGGGTGTGTGACTGCCCCCCTCCCAGTGTGTGTGTGTGTGTGTGTGTGTGACTGCCCCCTCCCAGTCTGTGTGTGTGTGACTGCTCCCCTTTCCAGTCTGTGCAAGTGTGACTGCCCGCCTCCCAGTCTGTGTGTGTGACTGCCCCCCCTCCCAGTTTGTGTGTGTATGACTGCCTGCCTCCCAGTCTGTGTGTGTGACTGCCTCCCCTCCCAGTTTGTGTGTGTACGACTGCCCCCCTCCCAGTCTGTGTGTGTATGACTGCCCCACCTCCCAGTGTGTGTGACTGCCCCCCTCCCAGTGTGTGTGTGACTGCCCCCCCTCCCAGTGTGTGTGTGACTGCCCCCCCTCCCAGTGTGTGTGACTGCCCCCCTCCCAGTGTGTGTGTGACTGCCCCCCCTCCCAGTGTGTGTGTGACTGCCTCCTCCCAGTGTGTGTGTGACTGCCCCCCCTCCCAGTGTGTGTGACTGCCCCCCCTCCCAGTGTGTGTGACTGCCCCCCCTCCCAGTGTGTGTGACTGCCCCCCTCCCAGTCTGTGTGTGTGTGACTGCCCCCCCTCCCAGTGTGTGTGTCACTGCCCCCCTCCCAGTCTGTGTGTGTGTGTGACTGCCCCACCTCCCAGTGTGTGTGTGACTGCCCCACCTCCCAGTGTGTGTGTGACTGCCCCCCTGCCAGTGTGTGTGTGACTGCCCCCCCTCCCAGTGTGTGTGTGACTGCCCCCCCTCCCAGTGTGTGTGACTGCCCCCCTCCCAGTGTGTGTGTGACTGCCCCCCCCCCCTCCCAGTGTGTGTGTGACTGCCCCCTCCCAGTGTGTGTGTGACTGCCCCCCCTCCCAGTGTGTGTGTGACTGCCCCCCCCCACCCAGTGTGGGTGTGTGACTGCCCCCCCCACCCAGTGTGGGTGTGTGACTGCCCCCCTCCCAGTGTGGGTGTGTGACTGCCCCCCACCCACTGTGGGTGTGTGACTGCCCCCCTCCCAGTGTGTGTGTGTGTGTGACTGCCCCCTCCCAGTCTGTGTGTGTGTGACTGCTCCCCTTTCCAGTCTGTGCAAGTGTGACTGCCCGCCTCCCAGTGTGTGTAAGTGCCCCCTCCAAGTCTGTGTGTGTGTGTGTGTGTCTGCCCCCCTCCCATTCTCTGTGTGTGTGTGTCTGCCCCCCTCCCATTCTGTGTGTGTGTGTGTCTGCCCCCCTCCCATTCTGTGTTTGTGTGTGACTGCCCCCCCAGTGTGTGTGTGACTGCCCCCTCCCAGTGTCTGTGTGTATCAGTGACAGAATGTATACAGACACCAACCCACTCACCCACTCACCCACGTGTCAGTCAGTCACCCACGTGTCAGTCAGTCACCCACCCATATGTCAGGCAGTCAGTCACCCACCCACCCACGTGCCAGGCAGTCTAACGTGTCAGTCAGTCACCCACCCACGTGTCAGTCAGTCACCCACCCACGTGTCAGGCAGTCAGTCACCCACCCACGTGTCAGGCAGTCAACCCAAGTGTCAGGCAGTCACCCACCCAAGTGTCAGGCAGTCTCCCACCCACCCCCCCAAGTTTCAGGCAGTCTCCCACCCACCCCCCCAAGTTTCAGGCAGTCTCCCACCCACCCACCCACCCAAGTGTCAGGCAGTCTCCCTCCCACCCACCCAAGTGTCAGGCAGTCAGTCACCCACCCACGTGTCAGGCAGTCAGTCACCCACCCACGTGTCAGGCAGTCAACCCAAGTGTCAGGCAGTCTACCACCCACCCCCCTAAGTTTCAGGCAGTCTCCCACCCACCCAAGTGTCAGGCAGTCTCCCACCCACCCACCCAAGTGTCAGGCAGTCTCCCACCCACCCACCCAAGTGTCAGGCAGTCAAACCCAAGTGTCAGGCAGTCTCCCACCCACCCACCCAAGTGTCAGGCAGTCTCCCACCCACCCACCCAAGTGTCAGGCAGTCAAAGTGTCAGGCAGTCAACCCAAGTGTCAGACAATCTCCCACCCACCCAAGTGTCAGGCAGACTCCCATAAAAGTGTCAGGCAGTCTCCCATAACCCAGCCACCCGTCAGGCAGTCTCCCATACCCTAGAGCAGGCCTGCACAACTCCAGTCCTCGAGGGTCGCAAACAGGCCAGGTTTTCAGGATATCCCTAAATCAGCACAGCTGGCTCAATTAGTGGCTCAGTCGTACTGAGCCACTAATTGAGCCAGCTGTGCTGAAGTAGGGATATCCTAAAAACCTGGCCTGTGTGCGGCCCTCGAGGACTGGAGTTGTGCAGGCCTGCCCTAGAGAAAGTGCAGCGCACCATGATCCAGAGAAGAGGCAGGTCTGGCAAAAATCTATCTTTATTAGAAAGTCATAAAAACAAGGGATGCAACCCCACCCCACTCTGCCACATAACCAGGATGCTGACGCCCACCTGATGACGTCAGAGCTACCATATGGCGCCCCCTAGTGACGTCAGACGTCTAGGTCTAAATCCCTGGCAATACAGCATAGAGCTGTCTTGGAGGACTGCAGCCACAGCCACACCTCTCCCCAGACTGAACACTCCCCCATGTGTGGCTGTGGCTGCAGTCCTCCAAGGCAGCTCTATGCTGTATTGCCAGGGATTTAGACCTTGACGTCTGACGTCACTAGGGGGCGCCATATGGTAGCTCTGACGTCATCAGGTGGGCGTCAGCATCCTGGTTATGTGGCAGAGCGGGGAGGGGTGAGTATCAGGGGGGGGTGGTATATATTGTGACTGTTTCTTGTGTTTGGTAGCCTTCACCTTGAGAAAGGCAGTATTTGACTGCCGAAACGTTGGACTTTATGGCATATTAAACCTCCTTTGAGTAAGACCGTGTGCCTGCTTCTTCTTCTTTGTCCGGCTACAGGAAGGGTCAGGAGACAGGGAGGACAGAGGCAGGAGAACCCCATCTGGCTCCGGCCTTGCCTGTCCCTACGAATACAAACATACAACCCCTCACTGAATAACATAGCCCTAACCCCATGTAATAATCCTGGGTGTAAACAAAATAATGGTTTTATGAATATTGTAATGGTTTAATAGGGACCTAGGAGGTGGCCAGTGGGGCTGTTATGTGTATTTGTGTTTATTGTGGGTAGCGGGGGTGGGTGAACGGGGTATTGGCCCCAAGGATGGGTGTTTAGGCCTACCGGGTGGGGGGGTAGTGGGAGGGGTTAACCCCTTCATTACCTTATCGGTATTAACCGCTAAGTTAAAGAAGAGGTTAAGTCATCCCCCAACCTCCTGGCAAGGCCTAAACACCCACCCAGGGCCAAATACCACCTTCTCCCACCCCCGCTACCCACAATAAGCCTGGCACGGGTGTATAACCCCTTCATTGCCTTGGCGGTAATGAAGTTGCCTGTAAATGCATTTTTTATGCATGGGATTCATGCCGGGGGTCTCTGGTGCTGATATTAATGGATATCAGCTCTGGGACACATGCATGTTATTTTCATCGCAGCTTCACCCCACCTTCTTGCCAACTTTTGTGGCGGGACAATTTGGAGAAGAAACAGCAATTTTAAAGTGGCGATCAGCCGCAATAAGCTGATCAGGGCTTATAGAATTGAGCGTGTTTGAAAAACTGGCGATCAGTGCCGAAAAGTGGCTTATCACCGCGCATCTGCAGATTTTATTTATTTTCCGGCAAAACAAAAAACGGTTATTTTTGCTCTAATCGCCATCTTCTCTGGGCTTACTGAATCGCTGTAGGCGATTACTGCATGAGGGCCTTAGGGAGGATTTGTTCCTGTAAAGTACACCTAGTTTGGCATAGGATTTGGATGTCAGGGTATCAATGTGCAACCCAAATGTTAAATGGGAGTTGAACTATATGCCCAGATATTTCAAACCAGTAACAGGGGCTAGGATGGTATTAGAGCTGGTTTTTATCTGAAGCTCTGTCATTGGCAGCTTTAGCAATTTAGCTCTGGTCCCAAATACCATTGTTACAGTCTTGTCAGTGTTTAAAATCAGTTTGTTTTGGGAAATCCAGTTTCAAGTCTCAAAAAATCAGATTGAAGTACGTGTTCAAGGTCAGAGAGGCGAGGGCTGCGTGCATATAGGATAAGATCTAAGGCCTCTCACAATATAAATTCCTCATCTATCCGACATAAGTATAAAATATACTCTACCTAGACCCCTAATACAGAGTTACCCACCTTATACGGGAGCAGATGCCAGACGAGTATAGTAAATGTATCTTATTTCTTTTGCCACTGGAGGGCAGCGTGGAGTTACACGGAGTGGCGCCCGTAAGGACGACGTGCCAGTTAGGCGGAAGGAGACGCGCACACACTTTTATGTGAAACGGATATATTTGGGGAGGGATTTAGGAGTCTGAGTGAGAAAATTGATATTTTGTCACAATGGAAAAATGGAAAAATTAACCATTTAAATATGCACAGATTTTATCCCACTTTTGGAAATTAGGGATGTTGCCTAAAAGTTTGAGAATGCACAAAGTGCCACCCCTGGGCTTTAATGAAGCAGCATTTGTGGGATAAAGGGAACAGCATTCTGTATAAAGGTATTTTGGGCTCGATATAAATAATTGAAGCCAAAAACTAATATTAAGGGGCCTATGCAGAGAGCAGCGCGAACGGAAATTTCGGCGTTTTTTAGCGCTATATGGCTATAATAAGGTTGGAAATGGCGAGTTGAGTAAAAAGCGCCATTTTTTTTTTTTTTTTTAGTAGAACTCGCCGCACGGCTGGCGAGAACCAAAATCTCGCCAGTTTTGAAAAGGGCCGTATGCAGAAAGGCACGATCGCCATCTAGCGGCTGTTCGCACCATTAAAATGGAGAGAAATTCTACAATTAGCTCCGCCAACAAAAGTTGGCAGGAAACTGGAGCTCACCGGCGAGAGTGAAAAGAAAAAAAAAAACGCGCTTTTTTTCAAACATGTTTCACCAGCGCGCATCTCGCCGGTTGAAACTCTCCATAATCAAGCATGATTTTAAATGCAGTTTTCTGACCTTTCTGCATATGGAGATAAAATCACGCCATTACAGGTACAATTTATTACCAATTCCAATTATTTCCAGCGCTGCTCTCTGCATAGGCCCCTAAGTAAATTGAGAATGGAAAAATATTCAGCACAAACGTACAGAATGTGATGTTCTGAGAGATCTTACAGATGTTATCAAATCCCACAATGAATGTATAGAAAATGTCTGTATAGAACGAGTCAAACAAGAATATGCCAATAAAACGTTTAATTGGGAGATACAGGGGCCACAATTCAGGTCAGTTAGCTGAAAGAAGGGAAGCCGGTCAGCCGGTAGAGCCGGTCAGCCGGTCAGCCAGAAGAGCAGGTCAGCCAATAGAGCAGATCAGCCGGTAGAGCAGGTCAGCCGGTCAGCTCTGAGATCAGCATTACTTATATCCCCTAAACGTTGTCCCCTGCATGTAATGCGCAGAACAGCCTACACTGCATATACTGTACATGAGATACTTAACCTTTTCTTTTCGCTCGACTCTAATCTGAATGATTTGCTAATTGGTTTGTAATTAGAGAGATATTTGTAGCAGAATCCCATGTATGTTCTTTTTACCTTTTTAGATACCGTTTTGTGTTATAAAAGATATAACAGATCAGAGGGGCTTCCTGTTTGCACTCGTGTTTTGGCAGAAGTGTATATGTGACCCTATAAATCTCCCTCACACCCGGCTTGGCAGTGTGACACTAGTGCAGCGACCTGGGGAAGAATCACTGAGCTGTTAGCAATAGATACAACGGATAGAAAAGACACTACACATAGGTTGGATTAAAGAGAGTATTTTATTGAAATAATTAATCTCTTTGCTGGTAGGGGCCTGCAGCACATTGCAGAGCGATATAGTAACACGCAGAGCAATGCACTGCAGGCCCCTCTGGCAGCAAAGGAGTGAAGACCAATGCAGGGTGTATAAAGATCTCACTGATAATTCATGCACAAAGGGCAGTTTGTTGCTGTGATCCAGAGGAAGGCGAAACATAACCCCTGCTGTGCAATGGGGGAAAAAAATTCCTTCCTGACCCCATTAAATGGCGATCGGATGGTCCCTGGATCACTGCGCAGTGAGATCAGATGGAACAGCACAGATCAGCGTTGTTATACACAAGGGCACACTCAGTATATAGAGATGCGGGTGATGGGGCCCTTGTGCCCCTGTGTATAACTCACCTGCTCCCCCATTCCCCTGCATATCTATCCCATTCACCCCTTTTCCTCCCGCATACCTCGCAGGGCCGGCCGGCCATTAGGCGGTCGCCTAGCGCGCAAAGGTCCTAGGGGCGCATTAATAATCATTATTATTTTTTCCTCTTATTATTTCTAATTTATTTATCTTTTTTTTAAAATTATTATTCTTTTTTTTATCCAGTATTTTGGCGCCCTTTTATTTTTATTTTGCGTCGCGCTGGGGTGCGGTCGCACCCCCTGCAGCCCCGATAGCTACGCCACTGTTTATTTTATTATTTTATTTATCTTATTATTTTTTATACAACTGGGGCACAAATTTTAAGTTTCGCCTCGGGCGCATGAAACCCGTGCTCCGGCCCTGCTCCTTGTTCTCTCTCACCCTCTCACGCCCAATATCCCAATCTCCCTATAGTACCTGCCCCTCCCGCAGCCTTCCTGATCTTATCTGCCTCTCCTGCGGTCAAACCAACTTCTCAGGGCCCCTAGAATACCCCTGGATCTACGCCCTGGCTCCTCTGCTACCTGCTCCCGGGGTCTGCTGCTCCGCCTAAAAAAGGTGAAGCAGCAGATCTGTCCGCACCTCTCGTATTCTGCTACCTGCTCCCGGGGTCTTCTCCTCCGCCTAAAAAAGGTGAAGCAGCAGATCCGTCCACACCTCTCGTATTCTCCTAGGCCATCGTCCACCACGTCGCCAGACTTGACATCCGCTTCGTCGTCTGCCTCATC
Organism: Ascaphus truei; assembly: GCF_040206685.1. Taxonomy (NCBI): domain Eukaryota; kingdom Metazoa; phylum Chordata; class Amphibia; order Anura; family Ascaphidae; genus Ascaphus; species Ascaphus truei. Next base: position 153,610 of record NW_027457149.1, on the reverse strand, counting down.
GGCCGCCTTGTAGCCCACCTCTTCGCACCACTTGACGCCCGCTTTATCGTATGCCTCGTCGTCCGCCTCGTAGCCCGCCTCGTCGTCTGGTGGCACAAAGGGCACCACCTTCGTGCGTGTCCTGATCTGCAGGAGACATGAAGTGTTTGTAACCAGGGACAGTGATACTCTGTATCGCAAGAGCTCCTGTGCCACTTATACCCCCTCCCCAATACCACGTTATACCGCCCTCCACAGGGCAAATACCCGTTATACCCACCTCCCCAGGCTCAGTACCCAGTTATACAACCCTCCCAAGGCCCAGTACCCTGCTATACGCTCCTCCCCAGGCCCAGTACCCGTTATACCCACCTCACCAGGCCCAGAACCCGTTATACCCACCTCACCAGGCCCAGTACCCATTATATACCCCTCCCCAGAAGGTCATGTTTCTATTTATCAAAAATACATTGAGTTACCTCTGGTTTTCAAGCATGTCCTGGGGGAGTTATCACAGAGACACAGAAACGTCGCTGAGTTTGGTGAGTAACTCCCTTAAACTCTCAGCAGTTGAATTCCCCATTAGGCGCTTAATGCGTTAAAAACAAGCGTTGCTATTTCTCTGCATGAAGTTGCAGGTAATTGGAAGAGTTACACAGTGACGGCTATTTCATCACTCACCTTCTTCCATCGAATCGGTCTTAGCGGTAGTGATCTCAGTATTATTTCCTCCTTCACATCGGATATCCATATCCATTCTTCGCCTCTGATCTGTATGCAAGACAATGCTTTAAGACAGGGTTGCGCAACCTTTTCCCCCTGCTCCCCCCTCCACCCTCCCCACCTTGTCTCCGACGTTCTGATGTAACGACGTCATGTGATATCACGTTGCTATGGCAATGCCACATCATGGGATGCCACGTTGCTGTCTCCAGAAGCCGCCGGAGCCAAGGAAAGGGAACTTACAGAGGCCTTGCGCGCGATTTCCGGCATTTAATTTAAATGCTGTGGGGAAGAGCGAGGGGCCACTATAAGCGCCGAGCCCCTCCCCAAGAAAATGTCGCACCCCTCGATTTGCGCACCCCTGCTTTAAGAGATATTCTAGGACCCTCCAACTCCTCCATCGGACCCTTCCTCATATTGACTGACCTTGCAGTGCTCTGCACTGACTTGCACTGACCTGCTATGGTGCCTCTCAAAATACCATGCTAACTCATTCTGAACATACATGTGTCATTTCTACATGTTACTCATCTTGTATGGGCCACAGACAGCTTTCCCGGGGTCCAGGACTAGTTGCCACCGGGGACACTCACCCATGGGTCGGCGACCTTGCGAGAACCCACCCCCCCAACCTGTTTTCTCTTGCATTGCCATAGACAACAACATTTCGGCCTGCTGGCCTTTCTCAGGTAAAGTGGCTAAACCCACTAAAGCCAGTAAAGAAAGGCCAGCAGCCGAAACATTGTAGTCTGTGGCACAATAAATTATCTTTTTTTATTCAAATCCGTGTGCCCTTTTCCATCAATCATATTGTATACATTGGACGAAATGCCGGTCTTCCCTGAGACTAAGGGGCACCGGTAAAAGTATCACTAATTGTTTTTTTTGGTGTGCAAAATCCCCATCATTTTTGCGTTCTCTTGCTCTGCCCCAATCTGACACACCACCTTGCTCTCTCACCCCCCTCTTACACTCCCGCGTCACCCTTTCCTTCCCCAAAGGTTGTCCTTTAATCAGATCTTACCCAAATTGTCTCCATCTCCCTTGGAAATGTTCTGTCTTTAAACTGTGCGGCTCCTCTTGATCCGAACTTACTTAGCTGACCCCTTTAGGTTTCGGCTCCGAGGGTCTAAAAAATAAGCGACTCCGAAAAGATGTGAAATATGCGCACGGGTCCTAATGGGGCACTGAGGGGGAGACTTAAATACTAGTAAATATAATCTACTGTGCTAACAAATATAATCTATTAACTAACAAATATAACTTATTAAACTAAGAAATATAATTTATTAAACTAACAAATATAACTTATTAAACTAAGAAATATAACTTATTAAACTAAGAAATATAATTTATTAAACTAAGAAATATATCTTATTAAACTAAGAAATATAATTTATTAAACTAAGAAATATAACTTATTAAACTAAGAAATATAATTTATTAAACTACTGTAAGAAATATAACTTATTAAACTAAGAAATATAATTTATTAAACTAAGAAATATAACTTATTAAACTAAGAAATATAACTTATTAAACTTACAAATTTAATCTATTTAACTAAATAAATATCTATTAAACTAAATAAATATCTATTCAACTAAATAAATATAATCTACTTCAAAACAATACAATAAAAAGCTGGAGAAATGATACGTTAACCAAGCCACAGATGTGATGCCAATGAGCGTTGAACTCCTTGCAGATCCACCGTCAGCTGGTTGTGGCAGAAAATGGTGACATGCAGTAGAACAGAGTGGTTGAGCTGTAGCCACGGCAGTCAGGTCAGAAATCAACACAATATTTTTTGAAATTTAGAATGAGAATGTTCAGTATGTCACATTCTGGGCTCAGACACTGAGCCCTGTCACATGTTAGCAGCTTGTGATAATAGAAAGTATCCATATACTGGGATGTGATAAGAGACATTATAGTCATTTTATACTGGGTCCCATAACCTGCTTTATATGAAGTATCATTTTACACTAATTAGTAGAGATGTTACATTTTGAAAAAATAGAGCTTCTGGCGACAATGTTCATTTTCTCTACAAATGATAAATGAAAAAGTTGGATAAAACGTTATATGTGTGTGTGCGCGCGCAAAGTAAGTGTGGGACAATGATTACAATGATTACACGAATACTAGGGGGTACGGTATAATGGTTATACAGTACATTACATTTGTTTCTCTCTCTGTCTCTCTCTCTTCTCTCCTCTCTCTCTGTGTCTCTCTCTGTCTCTCTCTCATTCTCTGTCTCTCTCATTCTCTGTCTCTCTCTCTCTCTCTCTCTCTCTGTGTCTCTCTCTCATTCTCTGTCTCTCTCATTCTCTGTCTCTCTCTCTCTGTGTCTCTCTCATTCTCTGTCTCTCTCATTCTCTGTCTCTCTCTCATTCTCTGTCTCTCTCTCATTCTCTGTCTCTCTCTCTCATCCCTGTATGATAGGTATGTTCCAACTCTATTTTTTGCTCTTCTTTTCCGTTTGAGAGGAGGGAGTCCCTCACCTCTTCAGCCACACACCAGGAACGCTGGATTGCTTTCAGACGTTCGGAGAGGCGGATACAGTCGTGGATTGCAGGCACTGATTTATCTGGTAAGTACCGCAAACATGCTTGAACAAGGACCGTAGACATTTTATTTGATGGTTTAGATTATCATTGTCTGTGGTTGTTAGTTATTGGTATTAGAGTTTTTTGATGTTGTTACGAATCAAATACATTTTGAAGTAGTAATCCCCTCCGAACTGGGCATTCCTGGCCAATAATGCCCTGGCTGTAAGAGTTGAAGGGCCCAAGCAAAGCCCCCACCTCTATACACACTAACACTGCAGGGGCATCAGAGTGTCTCGTTGTCATGGCAACGGGGGGTGTCACGTGATGTCATTTGTTTAATAAATTCTTTTTTAAGGTGTCCCGGTTTTTCATTTTCGAAATCTGGTCACCCTATGTATTTATGCTGCATTCAGTGTTGTAATGTGCTGTAATTGGGTTACATGGCGTACATAGTGTATATACCGCATTCAGGGTAAGTGCTGTATGTGGATTATAAAGTGTATATATGCTGCATTCAGGGTTATAAGGTCGTTTATAGAGTATATACTGCATTCACGGTTACGTGCGGCATGTGGAGTATAAGGTGTATATATGCTGCATTCAGTGTTATAATGTGCTTTAAGTGGGTTACATGGCGGGTATAGTGGATATTCTGCATTCAAGGTTACGCGCCGTATTGGATTATAACGGGTATATATGCTACAGTCAGTGTTATAATGTGCGGTATTTGGGTTACAGGGGTGTATACGGTACCGCAGTGGTGGTGGCGTGCTGTATTTGGATTATATGGTATACACTGCAATCATGGTTACGTGCTGGGTTCTGAATATAATGTTTATAGACCACATGCGCGGTTACATGACGGGTTTGGATTATATGGCGTATATGCTTCATGCTTGGCTTCGGGCCATTGCGTGGAGCATAGGGGTGTGTATATACTGCCTTTGGGGGTCATGTGCTGTATTGGTCCAGCGTTACATGCTACATTCAAGACGACGTGGGGTATACGGTGCGTTATGCTGCAGGCTGAGGTATAACGCGTGTAGGGGTTAATTTCACTTCCTGTTCAGCGCAGGCCCTGGTAGGGTATGGGTAATCCCTCTTCCTGTTCAGCACTTGGCTCCCTCTATCGTATGGGTAATCCCATTTCCTGTTTAATATACGGCCCTGCGGTTGTATGGGTAATCCCATTTCCTGTTTAATATACGGCCCTGCGGTTGTATGGGTAATCCCAGTTCCTGTTTAACACACGGCCCTGCTATTGTATGGGTAACCCCCCACTTCCTGTTCAGCACATGGCCCTGCTATGGACGGGTAACCCCCCACTCCCTGTTCAGCACAGGGCTGCATGCCCCTGGTTTGGCGTGGGTAATCCCACTTCCTGTTCAGCGCATGGCCAGGGATGGTGCGGGTAATCCCACTCCCTGACTGGGCACGATCAGGAAAATATGCTGGTATAGCAAATATGCATGCGGGAAGGGGGTAAAGGGGCGGTTGCAAATAGCAGGCCTAACGCCCCTTCTTCGGTTAGCAGGAGGTCCCATGTATCGATGATAACATATCAATTCATGTTTCTTTCAGTCAGTTTCGGTACCTCGTGCGAGTAGCAATTCAGTTTTCATCCGGATCGGATCCGCCTCCGTCGACCCTCGATACTTCCCATACTCACAGAAAAACCCAGTAGACGGAACACATAGTTTAATCACGCAAATTGAAATCACACTCCCGCGACACTTAGCGCATCAATCAGAATGTACTTCGTAGACAAAATCATACAACTGCAGGCTGACGCGCGAAGCAAGGAAGAAGGCTGGTTCCAGAGGCAGCTGTTGATGCTCATGCACCGGCAGAGTCACCAGCAGTAGTGACACCAGCGATAAGCGCAGCGCCAGTTCTAGCAACGCTAATCGCATCAGCAGCGGCGATAGCTCCAGCTATAGCGACAGTCGTAGCGCCAGCATTGGGGGCGGCGCCAGCGGTAGCGACACCTGTAGTTCCAGCAGCGGCAGTGGCCGCGGTTCCCCCGCAGGCGGTTAACAACACACCTCTAGGGGCCGGTGGGCAGGCCGGGCTAGTGGACTCACCATCCTCCATGCTCCCCCTCCCTCAGGCGGCACCCGCCTCAGAGGAGCTAGCCAAGGATAAGAGGATGCCCGATGCGGCATATAAGGTCTCTTATACATCCAGACCTAGCTCAGTGGGCTTGCACTTGCTGAAAGAGGTGAAGGACAAGATATGGGCCGGGGAGTACGTAGATATATTATCTCTGCTACAAGGCTACAGGGAGGCGTTGGCCGCGTCCTCAAAGACGGGGGAAGCGAAGAAGGTGGATGTGGAAAAGAGGCTTTTCCCACACACCTTTCGCAATTGGTCTAAGGCATTTGTTATCCTGGCTGGAGTAATTGGGGAGAAGGATCCCCAGGCGTGCGCCTCGCTCTTTACGTATCACGACATGATCGAGGAAGCACACCACACGTACGGGGGAACGGGTTGGTGGACATATGACCAGTGCTTTAGGCAATCAATAAAGGCCCAAGAGGTGGTGATACCATGGAACGTCAAGGACGTCAACCTTTATTTGCAGTTTGTGTCTGGGGGCGGGGCAGATTCCTTTCGAGGGTGCGGCACCGGAGGTAGGGGGACATGGCGGAATAACGTACCAGGGACTAGCCAGTCGCTGCACACCAACTCGGGCGTCTGTTGGCCGTTTAACCAGTCCAACTGCACGTACGACAACTGCCGTTTCCAACACATCTGCTCCATTTGCGGCGGCCGCCACGCCCAGGCAAAGTGTTTTAAGAAGGGCGGTCGCAGGGGGAGGAGCGCAGGGCAGAAATTTGGACGCGAGGGCAGCGACACCAATAATCGTCGCCAATTTGGCACCGTGGCTAGCAAGGTATCCCAATAGGGAAGCAGCCCAGCTACTCTTAGCTGGGTTGAAGGGGGGTTTAGGATCCCGTTTGAATATCAAGCGGGATCTGAGTTTAGTCGGAACTTGAAATCGGTCAGGACACACGGTGACGTAGCTAGGGAAAAGGTCTGGAAGGAAGTCCAATTGGGAAGGATGGCTGGCCCCTTCGAGTCCCCTCCCTTGCCTAATCTCAGGATTTCCCCATTGGGAGTGGTCCCCAAAAAAAGAGGCTGGGGAGTATAGGTTGATACAACACCTATCCTACCCCGAGGGGTCGTCGGTAAACGACGGCATTGACAGGGAGTTGTGTTCGGTGTCTTACGCGAACTTCGATCAAGCCGAAGCGCTGGGGGAAAGGATGGGAGAAGGGGCTCTAATGTCAAAAGCCGACATCAAATCGGCCTTCAGACACTTGCCAGTCCACCCCGAGTGCTTTCATTTGCTAGGCTGCATGCTCGAAGGTCAGTACTACATAGACTTATGCTTACCAATGGGAGGGGCGCTTTCTTGTTTTTATTTCGAGACATTTAGCACCTTCCTAGAATGGGTGGCCCGGAAGAGGGTGCAGGCAGCGGGGGTCATGCACTACTTGGACGACTTCCTTTTTGTTGGCCCCAGGGGTTCGGACTTATGCGCTAGGTGGCTGTTCGAATTTTCAGCCCTGGCGCGTGAATTCGGCGTTCCTTTGGCCGACGAGAAGACAGTGCGGCCAACAACCACTCTTACCTTTTTGGGCATAGAAATCGACTCTGAGGCGATGGAGTACAGGCTCCCTCCGAAGAAGCTGGTCGCCCTAAGCAGGCTTCTCCACGAATTCATAGCTCTCAAGAAAACATCATTGAGGCACTTCCAGGCGCTGCTAGGCCACTTAGTATTTGCTGCGCGCGTAATGCCGGCTGGGAGGGTTTTCGCCAGGCGCCTCTCCGCAGCAACGGTCGGGGTGAGACGACCCAACCACTTCATCCGCATCACCGCCGAAATCCGAAAGGACTTGACGGTGTGGCTGCGTTTTTTAAAGGATTATAACGGCAGAACCTTGTGGCGAGGTCCCCCATCCAACAACACAGAGTTGCAGTTGTTTACAGACGCCTCAGGGTCAGTCGGTTTTGGGGCCTACTTCGGTGGGGCATGGTGCGCGGAGCGGTGGCCTCCCCCCTGGCGGGGGACGCCGCTCATTAAGAACTTGGCGTTCTTGGAACTATTTCCCTTGCTCGTCGCAGTGCGCCTGTGGGGTCACTTATTCGCAAATAAGCAAGTAATTTTTTGGACAGACAACATGGGTGTAGTGGAAGCCGTGAACAATTTCGGCTCACGCTCCCCGCCGGTGCTGTCCCTTCTGCGCTGTTTCGTACTGGCATGCTTGCAATTGAACATAGCGTTCAAGGCTCGACATGTCCCGGAGGTGGCGAATAACATTGCTGATGCCTTATCCCGGTTACAGATGGCGCTGTTTCGGAGACTGGCCCCCGGGGCGGACCTTATCGGCAGTCCATGCCCTGCAGACCTTTGGGTGCTGGCGACGACCCAGTGACCTCGTTGGTACGATCATCGCTGGCTCCGAGTACGTGGCGGGCCTATTCGGCAGCGTGGCGCGATTATCAAAGTCTGGCAGGGGAATTGGGTCTCGACGTATTGGGAGTCGGGACCTTGCTATCATTTGTCCTAAACTTAAGGGGAAGGGGTTTAGCGGGAGTATCCATAGGAAAAAAGTGACAGGGGTCTCCTTATTTTTGCAGCTAGAGGGCAAGGGGGACCCAACGAAGGCATTTATCATCAAAAGGGTCCTAGCGTGGTTAACGAAGGGGACGGCGACAAATGACAGCAGAAGGCCAGTGACACCAGCGATATTAGAGGGTTTAATGCAGGCCAAGACAGAGTGTGCCTATCGGGGTTCGAGGCGAAACTTTTCCGGCTGACGTTTGCATTGGCTTTCTTTGCAGCACTGCGAGCCGGGGAGCTGGTGTGCGCGTCGCGCAAAGGCGAGGGAGGGATGCAGTTTGAGGACATAGTCTTAGGGGAAGGGTGGGTCAAACTACACGTGAAAAGGTCAAAAACAGACCAGCGGGGGAGGGGAGCGTGGATATCTTTGCTAGGGCTACCAGGGACCAAATTTTGCCCAGTGAGCACGCTCAGGGAATACTTGGCATGCAGGCCAGACGGTCAGGGCCCCCTGCTCCTTCACGCGGACGGGGTACCGTTATCTAGATTCCAGTACCTGTGGGTTTTCCGCATGTGTCTAAGACACCAGGGCCTCGAAGAGGCACAATACGGGACACATTCGTTCCGGATTGGGGCGGCAACGGAGGCATCACGCGCGGGGCTGTCAGTAGCTGCGATACAAAAGATAGGGCGATGGAAGTCTAACAGATACCGGTCCTATATCAGGCCCGCATTATCTGGTATTTAGCGTGCTTGGATAAACCCCCTCATCCTCTTTATACCTTCACAGACGCCGCACCCACTTGGATAATCGGAGACTCGCTTATACACTGGGCAGAGAAGCGGGCCGTCAAACGCCCATGCGGGGCTAACCTCGGGTTGCGAACGGAGGAGACAAATGTGGTATGGGGGGGAGGTTGGGGGCTGCGGTGGGCTCAGTTGCTCCCGCGGCTAATGGTGATGGGCAGGGATAGGAGGGCGCCGCAGATCTTGCTCCTCCACATCGGGGGCAACGACCTGGCCGCTCGACGCTACTTCAAGCTGGTTAATTCAATAAAACACGACCTGGCCCTCATACTCACCAGTTGGCCAGAAGTACAGATCGTTTGGTCGGACATATTGTGCAGGAGAGTGTGGAGGGGCCATCGACCGAGCGCGGGTCAAACTGAACAAGATGGTGGGGAAGTTTGTGACGCAGTGTGGGGGATGGCAGATCACCCATCCCGAGTTTGACTACAAGTCAACCGGCCTGTTCCGGGCCGACGGCACACACTTATCCGAGATAGGGGCGGACTTGTTCAATAACGATTTGCAGGAGGGGCTGGAGAGGGTCCTTGCGGGGTTGGCGGCACGGTCTAATTTAAGGAGGTTTAAATAGAGCCGTGAGTGGCGGCAGTTCGGGGGTAAGTGCTTGTCCTTGCCAGATGGGCTCGGGGCGGGCGTCGCCCAGGGGTAGGAGCGATTGGGCGGGGTCAAGCTAACGTGACACCCGGGAACCCACTCGCGACAACGGCCGGCTCTTTAGGGGTCGGCCGGGTACGGGGGCAGCAGGCCAAGGCCTGGCTGACCCTCTGACCCCACTCTGGCTTGGACTAGCGCTTACTCCAGTATTATGATTGTTAATAAACAAAGCCGCGGCCTTTTATACCTCCAAACTGAGTCTGTCATTACTTGTCTGTTATATGTGGGTACCGGTTCCAAGTGGGAGGGGGTCCCTCGCAGCCTCCCTGGTCAAGCAATCCCTCCAGCCAATTAGGCGAGGGAAGCCCATGACCAGGGGGCAAGCCCCCCTCCCCCCTCACCTCGCTGGGATCTCTGGGCCGCCGTCGCGGCCCCATCTGGGGGGGAAGGGGGGGGACAGGCCTAGGGCAGTACAAAAGAGGCAGCCTGGAGCTGAATCTTCCATTCTGCTCCCGGTCTGCTGCGAAGTTCCCACCCACCCACCCCATTAGCAAGACAGTGGGGGACAGACGCTTGCCCCCGGCCACTCCGTGGAGTATTTACAATTCCCTTGGTGATAAGCTGTCTGCACTACCTGTAAGCTGTAACATGTACCATCATATTTTACAGGGCAGTGTCCGAAGACCTCCCGAGAAACAAAGGACTGAAGTTCCTTCAGGAGGCTCCAGTTGGTCATTTTACCACTGTCGCGGCGGCAGTTCGGGGGTAAGTGCTTGTCCTTGCCAGATGGGCTCGGGGCGGGCGTCGCCCGGGGGTAGGAGCGATTGGGCGGGGTCAAGCTAACGTGACACCTGGGAACCCACTCGCGACAACGGCCGGCTCTTTAGGGGTCGGCCGGGTACGGGGGCAGAAGGCCAAGGCCTGGCTGACCCTCTGACCCCACTCTGGCTTGGACTAGCGCTTACTCCAGTATTATGATTGTTAATAAACAAAGCCGCGGCCTTTTATACCTCCAAACTGAGTCTGTCATTACTCGTCTGTTATATGTGGGTACCGGTTCCAAGTGGGAGGGGGAGGGGGTCCCTCGCAGCCTCCCTGGTCATGCAGGAGACAGAAAGGTAGATAGAGACACAGACAGAGAGCTACCAGAGAAGGTGTTACATGGGTGAGTGCTGAGTTATTACTGTGACTCTGATGCTAACATGACATTAGGTTCTGGGCTCTGCGTCCCACACATGATGAACACCATGACCATGTATAAAACTGAGGGGTACATATATATGTATATATATATAGCAACTGTAAATATTACTGTATGTTCATTTGCATGTCTTAGACAGGTCTGCAACCCTGTCTTTCCCCATTATCACCCAGCATACAGCGCTTCCACTGCAGCAAGGGATTCTGGGAAATGACATGCAAATGAGCACTCAGTGCCACCTTTTGTCTCAAGCTCGTATTACACAAGCCAATCCTCAAGCCAATGCATGCTGTTTTAAACACAGCTTTTAGACAGAGGCTGGGATGAGATGCAAAGCCATTAAACCCACTCACAGACATTTTTTTTTTTTTTTTTACGGTTCACATATTAACAACCATTTAGTATCATTTTACAGAAAATAATAAACCGAAAACATCACTATACAATCCTTATATTGCCAAGACAAAAACCAACCCAAAGGCACAAAACCATTCTAAAAAGCCAAACAAAACAACACATTCCAAGGCATCATCTGTGCATCTACTACCAAACACACTCAATACAAAAAAATATGGTTACTTCCCATTTCTACACGCGACTTTTCGTACTTTCCACAGGACATTTAACATTGCATCTAATTACTTCACGTGTACCAGCAATTTCTCTAACGCCTCACGGATATGATACGTACTACATTGTATTCCTAATTTTCTTACTTCCTCTTTAGACACCTCTGCTTTTGGGAACTGTACTTTCAGCCATTCCGTTTTTGAAACATTTAACCCTAAGTCACCTGCCTCTTTATTTATATTATTTATCACCTCTTTTACATGCCACTCCCTCGCCTTCCTTTCTCTCTCGCTTTCATAACTTACTTTTGTTCTTCCACTAAGGCCTGCCTTTTCTCCTTTTCCCCCTTTACTTTCCCTAATCTCTCCCCCTTCACCCCCACTCTGTTGGCCTGCCTTTCCATCACTTTCATTCCCACTTACTGCACTTACACTTCTCTGTATTTTAGTTCCCTCCACGCTTATCTGGCTTTGTGAGGACGAGCTATTGCCCTCACTTCTCTCCTTCTCTCTCACCTCTCCCCTAGCCTCTTTTATTTTAACCCACTGTACATGCTCCTTTTTTAATTCTTCATACTGCTCTTTTGTCAGCTGTTTTCTTTGGTACATCAGTTTTTCTAATCTTTCTATTATCTGTTCCTCACTACTCCCCCCATGCTGCTTCCGAAAAATACCAACCCAAAACAGAACATCTCCCACTGCGTCTTCAAAATGTTCCATCTTCACTTTTAGGGTTACTTTCCCTGATACTTTTACAACTTTACCCTCTACACCTTCCTCTCTAGGCTCCCCTTTACTCTGGCTATCCTTATCTTCCTTTGTTTCTATCCCTTGCAGATTTTTACGCTTTTGAGCTTTTTTCCCTCCTATTTCCATTTCCTCCTCCAAGACATCTTGGGGACCTTCCCTCCCCCTCTGTGCATCTTGAAACTCCATACTTTCTGCCCAGCTAGGTTCCACCACACTCAATGACCGTATTTCCCCCTCCCCCGCATCTTTCTGATGCACTGTTCCCGTCTCCTCCCCTCCCCCCACCTCCAGTTTCTGGGCCAAGGAGTCCAGGAAGAAATCTTCCTCTTTTTTCTCCACGATATCACTTATAGAACCCGCCAAACCCTCTATTGGGCCACTTTCTACCCTTTCTTCTCTTCTTAAATCCTCCTCATACATTGCTGTTATAGCCGGATCAAGCCCTCCCTCTTGGGAACTCTCCATCTCAAAAATTCCCTGACCCTCAACTGTCTCTTCCTCTTCTTCTAGCACACTGTCCCCTTTAGCTGTCTGGGCATATGTCCTTTTAGTGCACTGCCGTGCCAAGTGTCCTTCCTCTCCGCAAAGATGGCATCTCTTAGGGACACCACAGTTGGCTGCAGTATGTCCCTCTTCCCCGCAATTACGGCACACAATTCCCGTTTTCGTGCAACCCTCCTTTGTATGTCCATAAGTGTGGCAATGCCTGCAATATAGAGGCTGTCCCGGGTAAAACAAAAATCCTCTGTCTCCTCTACTATTGAACATGGCCGGTGGGTGTGTAACTCCTCCCACACATGATGGATCCCGTCTGAACCGTACCCAGAAACGTCTCTTCCCGTTGAACATGCCATACGGATTTTTTAGTTCTTCACCTCCTCTAATCATTTCACAATACCGTTTCAAAAAACACACAATCTCCTCTTTCCTTGCATACGGAGTGTACATGTGAAGTACAAGTGGTCTCTCCTCCAGCATAAAACTTGGGATTACCTTTACATGCAAATGAACATACAGTAATATTTACAGTTGCTTTATGCTTTACTGTGGAGGGTTTTTGTCACTTTTTTACCCACCATAACCTTAATAGTAGTGGTGATTACCTAGTCTAGTCTCAAACCTGCTTTGCCATTAAGACCAACCCCACACTGATGAGACCCATTAAGGTCGAAACAGCTGTGTAGCTGAGCCTGTGTCCCCTTGGCCTTGAGTCATCGTCCCTTCGGGGACTAAAGACTCCTGCTGCTTTTGGGGGGGCACGCCATCTCGAGCTAAGAGGAGTGATCCTGAGCGAGCGGTTCTGAGCGAGCGGATGCGGAAGTGAGGGGCCGGCACCTTTGCCCTGGGACATCGCCTTTACTGGCTAAAGTCCCTTGCTGCTTTTGGGGTGCCGCACCTGAGCTTGAGAGAGCAGAGATGACGTCACAAGCTGGAATGCGCAATTCCATTCGGTTCCTGATCGAGGAGACCGAGAGAAGTCGAGTGAACCTGCTGTGGATAGTGGAGAAGGTGCTGAAGCAATTGATCGGTCTGGACACTGAGAGGATCTTCTGCCTTCAGGATTTCCCTGCACAGGGGATTTATGACCTGACCTGTCATCAAGAAGCGGATGTTTGGTGCACTTTTGAAAAGTGCAAGGAGAAGTCTGGTGACCCGATCTTACATGGCATCAAGGTAATTCCAAGTTTTATGCTGGAGGAGAGACCACTTGTACTTCACATGTACAATCCGTATGCAAGGAAAGAGGAGATTGTGACTTTTTTGAAACGGTACTGTGAAATGATCAGAGGAGGTGAAGAACTTAAAAACCCATATGGCATGTTCAACGGGAAAGGATGAAGTAGGGCTTACAAAGGAAGAGGTTTTGCACAATCAACTTGCGAGGGGATTTGGGCGGAGATATTGGGATGTGAAAGAGGCAAGGGACGGGTATGAAAAAAGTGTGATGTCTGGATTCCAGTTAGAGGAAAGTAAGAGAGGTTTGGAACGTATGGAGAAAGAATTAAAACATATGATCGCATCACTTGAGAATAGAGAAAGGGTTTTTGTTTTTAAATGAAAGAATCTTGAAGTATATGGTTCTTATCTTTGTATGATGTTTTGGTTATAGGGTTTTTTCGTAAAGTTATGTTTTTTTTTTCCCTTCTGAAAAGTTTATCTTTGTGTTTGTATATATCTGAAGGATGAAGGAAGAAAATGTAAATATATTATGTTTTGGTGTCTTTCTAATGTTGGGTGACTGTTGTCACTATGGTGTGTTTTTTTGGTTTCCAAAAAAGTCTGTAAACTTAAAAAAGTTGTTGAATAAAAAAGTTTAAAAAAAAAAGGTTGAAACATGTCTGTGAGTGGGTTTAATGGCTTTGCATCTCATCCCAGCCTCTGTCTAAAAGCTGTGTTTAAAACAGTGTGCATTGGCTTGAGGATTGGCTTGTGTAATACGAGCTTGAGCCAGGGGGGATTCCCTTGCCACGTGGCTCGCCCTCCATCAGCCTCTGCGGCTGGGGAGGGGGGGGGCCAGAGGGAGGACGAGGAGAGGCACAACAACCCCCCACGTTTTTTTGCCACGACGGTTCCCCCAACAGAATGGCCGTGGGTATCCCCCAACCCCCCCCCCCCCCCCGGGGTTGGAGCACGGGACACTCAGTGGGGTTACATGGCAGTGGTATAATGTGCTGTAATTGATTTCTTTCAACATTGGATAAAGTTATGATCAATGCTAGAATGGCCGTGGGTATCGCTGCATACCGCATTCGTAGTGATAGCGGGCTGTATGTGGGGAATAAAGTGTATACACCTCAGTGTGGTTATAATGCGTTGTATTCGGGGTATGGTTATAATGCGTTGTATTCGGGGTATAATGCATACGAGCTGCATTCGAGGTACAATTGGCTGTAATTGGGTTACATGGCGTATATTGTATTTGGATTATAGGGGGTGTATATATACCGCATCCGAAGTTACAATGGGCTGTAATGGGGTGACATGGTGTATATAGTGTGTATACTGCACTCGTAGTTACGTTCTGTTGTACGCTAGGGTGTGTATAGGTGCTGCATTCGCCGTTACAATGTACTGTAACTGGGTTACATAGCGTATATAGTGTATATACTGCATTCACGGTTACGTGCTGCATGTGGAGTATAAGGTGTATTTATGCTGCATTCAGTGTTGTAATGTGCTGTAATTGGGTTACATGGCGGGTATAGTGTATATACCGCAGTCAGGGTTAAGTGCGGTATGTGGATTATAAGGTGTACATTTGCTGCATGCAGGGTTATAAGGTGTCGTAATTGGGGTACATGGCGTATATAGAGTATATACTGCATTCACGGTTACGTGCTGCATGTGGAGTATAAGGTGTATTTATAGAGTGACCATTTGTCCCGGTTTTGCCGGCACAGTCCCGTTTTTTTCTGTGCTGTCCCGGTTGACAGTCCGTCCCGGAAATGTCCCGGGTTTTGCCCCTGGTGACTGGTACCGTGCGCGAGGCGGCGGCGGTGCGCGGAGGCGGCAGCGTGAGGAGGATGCGGCGGTGCGCGGAGGCGGCAGCATGAGGATGCGGCGGTGCGCGGAGGCGGCAGCGTGAGGAGGATGCGGCGGTGCGCGGAGGCGGCAGCGTGAGGAGGATGCGGCGGTGCGCGGAGGCGGCAGCGTGAGGAGGATGCGGCGGTGCGCGGAGGCGGCAGCATGAGGAGGATGCGGCGGTGCGCGGAGGCGGCAGCGTGAGGAGGATGCGACGGTGCGCGGAGACGGCGGCGTGAGGAGGATGCGGTGGTGCGCGGAGGCGGCAGCGTGAGGAGGATGCGGCGGTGCGCGGAGGCGGCAGCGTGAGGAGGATGCGGCGGTGCGCGGAGGCGGCAGCGTGAGGAGGATGCGGCGGTGCGCGGAGGCGGCAGCGTGAGGAGGATGCGGCGGTGCGCGGAGGCGGCAGCGTGAGGAGGATGCGGCGGTGCGCGGAGGCGGCAGCGTGAGGAGGATGCGGCCGTATTATTTTTTTTCCCCCAATAGCAGGATGCCGGGGGCGGGGCTTTAGAGTAGAAGCAGGGGATTGGTTGGAGGTCAGGATTTGCCGGGGGCGGGGCTTAGTATTGGGGACGGATGTAGTGTGTGTGTGTGTGTGTGTGTGTGTGTGTGTGTGTGTGTGTGTGTGTGTGTGTGTGTGTGTGTGTGTGTGTGTGTTTTTTTCACCAGAAGGAAGGCTCACAGCTGGCAACTGAAACTGCCGGCAGACTGGAAAAAAGCCTCACTACTTCTGGCTCCCTGCATTACAGGTAAGCCCCATGTCGCCTGTGTGTGTGACTGCCCCCTTCCCAGTCTGTGTGTGTGTGTCTGCCCCCTTCCCAGTCTGTGTGTGTGTGTCTGCCCCCCTCCCAGTCTGTGTGTGTGACTGCCCCCCTCCCAGTGTGTGTGTGTGACTGCCCCCCTCCCAGTCTGTGTGTGTGACTTCCCCCCCTCCCAGTGTGTGTGACTGCCTCCCCTCCCAGTCTGTGTGTGTGACTGCCCCCCTCCCAGTCTGTGTGTGTGACTGCCCCCCTCCCAGTCTGTGTGTGTGACTGCCCCCCTCCCAGTCTGTGTGTGTGTGACTGCTCCCCTTTCCAGTCTGTGCAAGTGTGACTGCCCGCCTCCCAGTCTGTGTGTGTGACTGCCCCCCCTCCCAGTTTGTGTGTGTATGACTGCCTGCCTCCCAGTCTGTGTGTGTGACTGCCCCCTCCCAGTCTGTGTGTGTGACTGCCCCCCTCCCAGTCTGTGTGTGTGTGACTGCCCCCCCTCCCAGTGTATGTGTGACTGCCCCCCTCCCAGTCTGTGTGTGTGACTGCCCGCCTCCCAGTCTGTGTGTGTGTGACTGCTCCCCTTTCCAGTCTGTGCAAGTGTGACTGCCCGCCTCCCAGTCTGTGTGTGTGACTGCCCCCCCTCCCAGTTTGTGTGTGTATGACTGCCTGCCTCCCAGTCTGTGTGTGTGACTGCCTCCCCTCCCAGTTTGTGTGTGTATGACTGCCCCCCTCCCAGTCTGTGTGTGTATGACTGCCCCCCTCCCAGTCTGTGTGTGTATGACTGCCCCACCTCCCAGTGTGTGTGACTGCCCCCCTCCCAGTGTGTGTGTGACTGCCCCCCCTCCCAGTGTGTGTGTGACTGCCCCCTCCCAGTGTGTGTGTGACTGCCCCCCCTCCCAGTGTGTGTGACTGCCCCCCTCCCAGTGTGTGTGTGACTGCCCCCCTCCCAGTGTGTGTGACTGCCTCCCCTCCCAGTGTTTGTGTGACTGCCCCCCACCCAGTGTGGGTGTGTGACTGCCCCCCACCCAGTGTGGGTGTGTGACTGCCCCCCTCGCAGTGTGTGTGTGACTGCCCCCGCACCCAGTGTGTGTGTGTGTGTGTGACTGCCCCCTCCCAGTCTGTGTGTGTGTGTGTGACTGCCCCCTCCCAGTCTGTGTGTGTGCGACTGCCCCTCCCTCCCAGTGTGTGTGTGACTGCCCCCCTCCCAGTGTGTGTGTGACTACCCCCCTCCCAGTCTGTGTGTGTGTGACTGCCCCCCCTCCCAGTCTATGTGTGTGTGACTGCCCCCCCTCCCAGTCTGTGCGTGTGTGACTGCCCTCCCCCTCCCAGTCTGTGTGTGTGTGACTGCCCCTCTCCCAGTCTGTGTGTGTGTGACTGCCCCCCCTCCCAGTGTATGTTTGACTGCCCCCTCCCAGTCTGTGTGTGTGACTGCCCGCCTCCCAGTCTGTGTGTGTGTGACTGCCCCCCCTCCCAGTCTGTGCGTGTGTGTGACTGCCCTCCCCCTCCCAGTCTGTGTGTGTGTGACTGCCCTCCCCCCTCCCAGTCTGTGTGTGTGTGACTGCCCCTCTCCCAGTCTGTGTGTGTGTGACTGCCCCCCTCCCAGTGTATGTTTGACTGCCCCCCTCCCAGTCTGTGTGTATGTGTGACTGCCCCCTCCCAGTCTGTGTGTCTGTGTGTGTGTCTGTCTGCCCCCTGCCACTGTGTGATGCCCCTCTCCCAGTGTGTGTAAGTGCCCCCTCCAAGTCTGTGTGTGTGTGTGTCTGCCCCCTCCCATTCTCTGTGTGTGTGTGTGTCTGCCCCCCTCCCATTCTGTGTGTGTGTGTGTCTGCCCCCCTCCCATTCTGTGTTTGTGTGTGACTGCCCCCCCCCAGTGTGTGTGTGACTGCCCCCTCCCAGTGTCTGTGTGTATCAGTGACAGAATGTATACAGACACCAACCCACTCACCCACTCACCCACGTGTCAGTCAGTCACCCACGTGTCAGTCAGTCACCCACCCATATGTCAGGCAGTCAGTCATCCACCCACCCACGTGTCAGGCAGTCTAACATGTCAGTCAGTCACCCACCCACGTGTCAGTCAGTCACCCACCCACGTGTCAGGCAGTCAGTCACCCACCCACGTGTCAGGCAGTCAACCCAAGTGTCAGGCAGTCACCCACCCAAGTGTCAGGCAGTCTCCCACCCACCCCCCCAAGTTTCAGGCAGTCGTACTGAGCCACTAATTGAGCCAGCTGTGCTGAAGTAGGGATATCCTAAAAACCTGGCCTGTGTGCGGCCCTCGAGGACTGGAGTTGTGCAGGCCTGCCCTAGAGAAAGTGCAGCGCACCATGATCCAGAGAAGAGGCAGGTCTGGCAAAAATCTATCTTTATTAGAAAGTCATAAAAACAAGGGATGCAACCCCACCCCACTCTGCCACATAACCAGGATGCTGACACCCACCTGATGACGTCAGAGCTACCATATGGCGCCCCCTAGTGACGTCAGACGTCTAGGTCTAAATCCCTGGCAATACAGCATAGAGCTGCCTTGGAGGACTGCAGCCACAGCCACACATGGGGGAGTGTTCAGTCTGGGGAGAGGTGTGGCTGAGGCTGCAGTCCTCCAAGACAGCTCTATGCTGTATTGCCAGGGATTTAGACGTCTGACGTCACTAGGGGGCGCCATGTGGTAGCTCTGACGTCATCAGGTGGGCGTCAGCATCCTGGTTATGTGGCAGAGCCGGGAGGGGTGAGTATCAGGGGTGGTGGTATATATTGTGACTGTTTTCTTGTGTTTGGTAGCCTTCACCTTGAGAAAGGCTGTATTTGACTGCCGAAACGTTGGACTTTGTGGCATATTAAACCTCCTTTGAGTAAGACCGTGTGCCTGCTTCTTCTTCTTTGTCCGGCTACAGGAAGGGTCAGGAGACAGGGAGGACAGAGGCAGGAGAACCCCATCTGGCTCCGGCCTTGCCTGTCCCTACGAATACAAACATACAACCCCTCACTGAATAACATAGCCCTAACCCCATGTAATAATCCTGGGTGTAAACAAAATAATGGTTTTATGAATATTGTAATGGTTTATTAGGGACCTAGGAGGTGGCCAGTGGGGCTGTTATGTGTATTTGTGTTTATTGTGGGTAGCGGGGATGGGTGAACGGGGTATTGGCCCCAAGGATGGGTGTTTAGGCCTACCGGGTGGGGGGGTAGTGGGAGGGGTTAACCCCTTCATTACCTTAGCGGTATTAACCACTAAGTTAAAGAAGAGGTTAAGTCATCCCCCAACCCCCTGGCAAGGCCTAAACACCCAGCCAGGGCCAAATACCACCTTCTCCCACCCCCGCTACCCACAATAAGCCTGGCACGGGTGTATAACCCCTTCATTGCCTTGGCGGTAATGAAGTTGCCTGTAAATGCATTTTTTATGCATGGGATTCATGCCGGGGGTCTCTGATGCTGATATTAATGGATATCAGCTCCGGGATACATGCATTTTATTTTCATCGCAGCTTCACCCCACCTTCTTGCCTACTTTTGTGGCTGGACAATTTGGAGAAGAAACAGCAATTTTAAAGTGGCGATCAGCCGCAATAAGCTGATCAGGGCTTATAGAATTGAGCGTGTTTGAAAAACTGGCGATCAGTGCCGAAAAGTGGCTTATCACCGCGCATCTGCAGATTTTATTTATTTATTTATTTTCCGGCAAAAAAAAAAACGGTTATTTTTGCTCTAATCGCCAGCTTCTCTGGGCTTACTGAATCGCTGTAGGCGATTACTGCATGAGGGCCTTAGGGAGGATTTGTTCCTGTAAAGTACACCTAGTTTGGCATAGGATTTGGATGTCAGGGTATCAATGTGCAACCCAAATGTTAAATGGGAGTTGAACTATATGCCCAGATATTTCAAACCAGTAACAGGGGCTAGGATGGTATTAGAGCTGGTTTTTATCTGAAGCTCTGTCATTGGTAGCTTTAGCAATTTAGCTCTGGTCCCAAATACCATTGTTACAGTCTTGTCAGTGTTTAAAATCAGTTTGTTTTGGGAAATCCAGTTTCAAGTCTCAAAAAATCAGATTGAAGTATGTGTTCAAGGTCAGAGAGGCGAGGGCTGCGTGCATATAGGATAAGATCTAAGGCCTCTCACAATAACCCGTTAGGAATATAAATTCCTCATCTATCCGACATAAGTATAAAATATACTCTACCTAGACCCCTAATACAGAGTTACCCACCTTATACGGGAGCAGCTGCCAGACGAGTATACACTGGCGACACACTTTATTTGAGCTCGGCTAGTCCCACGAATTCGGGTATACCCGGGTGTATTGAGGTTTGTGACTGTTTTCTGCCCGAGTGCATTGGGTTATTTTCCAGACAGGGATTGAAGCATTTTATTCCCGCTGGCTGCAATACTGCACAGTATATATATATATGCTGCATTACAATTCATGAATTTATGCCATCTGGTAGACACGCGAAGCATTGCAGCCTATTAAATCCTAATCATTATCATTTAACAGATCAGCCGCCCGTCAGCCAGGCATGAACCCAGGCTGGGAAGGCAAACGGAACGGGGCTTGTCAGAGGTGAGGAGCGGCGCATTCCAGGTATCTGCCAGGTACATACTGGGTATTTGCTCGAATAAAGTGTGTCGGTGCAGTAGTAAATGTATCTTATTTCTTTTGCCACTGGAGGGCAGCGTGGAGTTACACGGAGTGGCGCCCGTAAGGACGACGTGCCAGTTAGGCGGAAGGAGAAGCGCACACACTTTTATGTGAAACGGATATATTTGGGGAGGGATTTTGTAGTCTGAGTGAGAAAATTGATATTTTGTCACAATGGAAAAATTAACCATTTAAATATGCACAGATTTTATCCCACTTTTGGAAATTAGGGATGTTGCCTAAAAGTTTGAGAATGCACAAAGTGCCACCCCTGGGCTTTAATGAAGCAGCATTTGTGGGATAAAGGGAACAGCATTCTGTATAAAGGTATTTTGGGCTCGATATAAATAATTGAAGCCAAAAACTAATATTAAGGGGCCTATGCAGAGAGCAGCGCGAACGGAAATTTCGGCGTTTTTTAGCGCTATATGGCTATAATAAGGTTGGAAATGGCGAGTTGAGTAAAAAGCGCCATTTTTTATTTTTTTTTAGTAGAACTCGCCGCACGGCTGGCGAGAACCAAAATCTCGCCAGTTTTGAAAAGGGCCGTATGCAGAAAGGTATGATCGCCATCTAGGGGCTGTTCGCGCCATTAAAATGGAGAGAAATTCTACAATTAGCTCCGCCAACAAAAGTTGGCAGGAAACTGGAGCTCACCGGCGAGAGTGAAAAGAAAAAAAAAAAACGCTCTTTTTTTCAAACATGTTTCACCAGCGCGCATCTCGCCGGTTGAAACTCTCCATAATCAAGCATGATTTTAAATGCAGTTTTCTGACCTTTCTGCATATGGAGATAAAATCACGCCATTACAGGTACAATTTATTACCAATTCCAATTATTTCCAGCGCTGCTCTCTGCAAAGGCCCCTCAGTAAATTGAGAATGGAAAAATATTCAGCACAAACGTACAGAATGTGATGTTCTGAGAGATCTTACAGATGTTATCAAATCCCACAATGAATGTATAGAAAATGTCTGTATAGAACGAGTCAAACAAGAATATGCCAATAAAACGTTTAATTGGGAGATACAGGGGCCACAATTCAGGTCAGTTAGCTGGAAGAAGGGAAGCCGGTCAGCCGGTAGAGCCGGTCAGCCGGTCAGCCAGAAGAGCAGGTCAGCCGGTCAGCCAGTAGAGCAGATCAGCCGGTCAGCCGGTAGAGCAGGTCAGCCGGTCAGCTCTGAGATCAGCATTACTTATATCTCCTAACCTTTGCCCCCTGCATGTAATGCGCAGAACAGCCTGCACTGCATATACTGTACATGAGATACTTAACCCTTTCTTTTCGCTCGACTCTAATCTGAATGATTTGCTAATTGGTTTGTAATTAGAGAGATATTTGTAGCAGAATCCCATGTATGTTCTTTTTACCTTTTTAGATACCGTTTTGTGTAATAAAAGATATGAGATCAGAGGGGCTCCCTGTTTGCACTCGTGTTTTGGCAGAAGTGTATATGTGACCCTATAAATCTCCCTCACACCCGGCTTGGCAGTGTGACACTAGTGCAGCGACCTGGGGAAGAATCACTGAGCTGTTAGCAATAGATACAACGGATAGAAAAGACACTACACATAGGTTGGATTAAAGAGAGTATTTTATTGAAATAATTAATCTCTTTGCTGGGAGGGGCCTGCAGCACATTGCAGAGCGATATAGTAACACGCAGAGCAATGCACTGCAGGCCCCTCCGGCAGCAAAGGAGTGAAGACCAATGCAGGGTGTATAAAGATCTCACTGATAATTCATGCACAAAGGGCTGTTTGTTGCTGTGATCCAGAGGAAGGCGAAACATAACCCCTGCTGTGCAATGGGGGAAAAAAATTCCTTCCTGACCCCATTAAATGGCGATCGGATGGTCCCTGGATCACTGCGCAGTGAGATCAGATGGAGCAGCACAGATCAGCGTTGTTATACACAGGGGCACACTCAGTATATAGAGATGCGGGTGATGGGGCCCTTGTGCCCCTGTGTATAACTCACCTGCTCCCCCATCCCCCTACATATCTATCCCATTCACCCCTTTTCCTCCCGCATACCTCGCAGGGCCGGCCGGCCATTAGGCGGTCGCCTAGCGCGCAAAGGTCCTAGGGGCGCATTAATAATCATTATTATTTTTTCCTCTTATTATTTCTAATTTATTTATCTTTTTTTAAAAATTATTATTCTTTTTTTTATCCAGTATTTTGGCGCCCTTTTATTTTTATTTTGCGTCGCGCTGGGGTGCGGTCGCACCCCCTGCAGCCCCGATAGCTACGCCACTGTTTATTTTATTATTTTATTTATCTTATTATTTTTTATACAACTGGGGCACAAATTTTAAGTTTCGCCTGGGGCGCATGAAACCCGTGCTCCGGCCCTGCTCCTTGTTCTCTCTCACCCTCTCACGCCCAATATCCCAATCTCCCTCTAGTACCTGCCCCTCCCGCAGCCTTCCTGATCTTATCTGCCTCTCCTGCGGTCAAACCAACTTCTCAGGGCCCCTAGAATACCCCTGGATCTACGCCCTGGCTCCTCTGCTACCTGCTCCCGGGGTCTGCTGCTCCGCCTAAAAAAGGTGAAGCAGCAGATCTGTCCGCACCTCTCGTATTCTGCTACCTGCTCCCGGGGTCTTCTCCTCCGCCTAAAAAAGGTGAAGCAGCAGATCCGTCCACACCTCTCGTATTCTCCTAGGCCATCGTCCACCACGTCGCCAGACTTGACATCCGCTTCGTCGTCTGCCTCATCGGCCGCCTTGTAGCCCACCTCTTCGCACCACTTGACGCCCGCTTTATCGTATGCCTCGTCGTCCGCCTCGTAGCCCGCCTCGTCGTCTGGTGGCACAAAGGGCACCACCTTCGTGCGTGTCCTGATCTGCAGGAGACATGAAGTGTTTGTAACCAGGGACAGTGATACTCTGTATCGCAAGAGCTCCTGTGCCACTTATACCCCCTCCCCAATACCACGTTATACCGCCCTCCACAGGGCAAATACCCGTTATACCCACCTCCCCAAGCCCAGTACCCAGTTATACAACCCTCCCCAGGCTCAGTACCCAGTTATACAACCCTCCCAAGGCCCAGTACCCTGCTATACGCCCCTCCCCAGGCCCAGTACCCGTTATACCCACCTCACCAGGCCCAGAACCCGTTATACCCACCTCACCAGGCCCAGTACCCATTATATACCCTTCCCCAGAAGGTCATGTTTCTATTTATCAAAAATACATTGAGTTACCTCTGGTTTTCAAGCATGTCCTGGGGGAGTTATCACAGAGACACAGAAACGTCGCTGAGTTTGGTGAGTAACTCCCTTAAACTCTCAGCAGTTGAATTCCCCATTAGGCGCTTAATGCGTTAAAAACAAGCGTTGCTATTTCTTTGCATGAAGTTGCAGGTAATTGGAAGAGTTACACAGTGACGGCTATTTCATCACTCACCTTCTTCCATCGAATCGGTCTTAGCGGTAGTGATCTCAGTATTATTTCCTCCTTAACATCGGATATCCATATCCATTCTTCGCCTCTGATCTGTATGCAAGACAATGCTTTAAGACAGGGTTGCGCAACCTTTTTCCCCTGCTCCCCCCTCCACCCTCCCCACCTTGTCTCCGACGTTCTGATGTAACGACGTCATGTGATATCACGTTGCTATGGCAATGCCACATCATGTGACGCCACGTTGCTGTCTCCAGAAGCCGCCGGAGACAAGGAAAGGGAACTTACAGAGGCCTTGCGCGTGATTTCCGGCATTTAATTTAAATGCTGTGGGGAAGAGCGAGGGGCCACTGTAAGCGCCGAGCCCCTCCCCAAGAAAATGTCGCACCCCTCGATTTGCGCACCCCTGCTTTAAGAGATATTCTGGGACCCTCCAACTCCTCCATCGGACCCTTCCTCATATTGACTGACCTTGCAGTGCTCTGCACTGACTTGCACTGACCTGCTATGATGCCTCTCAAAATAGAATTTGGTTTCAGCTGAGAAGTGAAAGCATATTTATTGCTAACACTTAGCAACTAGAAGCTCATTTCGTAGTGCACTCCTAGGCTTTTAAAACTTAACATTTAATTATTAATGGAGATAAAATAAGTTCTTAACACAAAGTGATAGTAATAAATACATATAATGTACAGTGGCGGGAGGGAATGAGGAGATGATAGATGGCCAAGGTATATAGTCTGATATACTGATGCTTAATTATACAGATCAAAAGCAGTGATACCTATTAGGCCTTGGTGGGAGAGTGGGTTACTCAGCTGGGAAAGCTCAAAAAATGCTTGCCCTGTGTATGTGTATTGTGTGTCATGTGGCATAGCGTACCGAGCACCCAACCTGTATTGATAAATAGCCCAAATCAGTGTGCTAGTCCTAAGTTTAATAAATATGATGTTATGGCTAATAAATGTAACCTACCATATTGAAACTGGTAGATATAATCACTGTATGTGCAACTCAATAACAGGTTGGTGGTACGTGGATTGATCCTGCGCCCAATGACATTTAACAATCACTCTACACAGATAGTATATACGGCAAGCTATTAATTAATAAAAGACCAGAATAAGCTGATGCTAAACACTCTGCTAAGTATTAAAGCAGTAAACAGATTTTTACTGTGGTTGTAAAGTAAGCCGTCAACAAATAATCAATACTGTAAATAATTGTCCTTGGCAAAGATCCCTGCACACGTAACCTTTTGACAAGTCATTGAACTATAAGTGCATGAATGGGTTTCAGTGTGTAGCAGATGCTAGCAGACTAGCAGTGTGGGATAGAGCATACATGGAATCGCAACTAATTGCTACAAAATCCCTGCTAGCTGCAGGACAGAGTAACACAATGTATCACAGTATAGAGGCAGGCTGTAACAAAAAACCACTGAGCGAGTAGAGCCAGTTAACCCTGGACACGATCGCATTTAAAAGGAGCACCAGCAGAGACCACAAGCACAAAATGTTGATACTACCCGTCTCTCTCAATTCTCTCGCGCTGACGTCACCACGCCAAAACGCCCTACGCGTTTCCCTCCTTGACGGAGATTCTTCAGGGGCGAGTGATAACCAGCTGATCTCAGAAGCATGTTTATATAGCGTCATGGGCTGCCATAGCAACCCGCGGGCCAATAGAAAACTTACTCAATGCTTCTACTGATCAGTAGGGAACTGTATGTTTAGAACAGCAATGGTTAAAGGGGTACACACTAATTACAACAATAATAATGGCTAATAAAGGTTTAAAAGACTCACCAGCGTATGGGATATGAGCTCATGTATGAGGGCATGTATTAGACTTATTTGGCCCATACCAAATTAACAGATACTGATTGGCTGTTCAGTGATATGTGGCAAAACTTGATCATAGTGGGCTGGAGGTATTTAAACATGTACTGATGTAAATGCATATTAAACTTTGCTAGGTTCACGATTAAAGATGTATTTGCTTGCTTGCCAGTAAGATAGGGAGACAGTAAATAACAGATATATAGTTTATAACAGCATGAGACAAATTATAGATAATTTGAACATAATATCGATCTCCACAGATGATCAAATAAATGGAGTATATGTAAAACCCTCATTTAACCCTTGAGGGTATAGAGTTTTGAGTTTATATATCCATTCTGCCTCACGTTTTAATAGTCTGTTATTTATATCACCACCACGTATATTGTTTTTAAGGTGGTCAATGCCTATAAAAGATAGGCACTTAATGTCTCCCTGATGAATATTATTTACATGACGTGCAACTGGTGTTTCTAATTTGTTGTGGACCGAGTTTATATGTTCAAGTACTCGTTTTTTAAACTCCCTGATGGTTTTACCAACATATCTGAGGCCACACTCACAACTGATCAAATATATTACATTGATGGTTTTGCAACTTATATGGTGTCTGATATCAAATGTCACTGATTTGTCGTGAGATAAGAAGAATTTAGCAGGGTTGATATATTGACATGCTTTGCAGTTCTTGCACTTGTGCATGCCCATTGGTGGAGGTGTTAACCAAGTAGATGATATGGCGCGTTTAAAGTGACTGTGCACAAGGCCGTCCTGCAGATTAGCTGATCTCCTGCTAGTGATACTTGGAGTATCTTTTAGGATTTTAACAAGGTCATCATCAGATCTTAAGATGTACCAATGTTTCATGAAAATCTTCTTGATCTCATGCCACCTATAATTATAAGTTCCAATGCAACGAACCTGTGTATTAGGTGATTTCATATTAGGACCCAGTAATTGTGCTCTGTCACTATCTCTTGCACGATGATATGCGTGTTTCAATGTAGACATTGGGTATCCCCTATCTAAGAACCGATCTTTCAGGTCTTGAGCCTGTATGTAAAATTCTCTCAATGTGGAGCAATTGCGACGTAGTCGCAGATATTGCCCAATGGGGATGCTTTTGACTAAAGATGGAGGGTGGTGGCTGGTAGCCGCCAAAAGACTGTTAGTGGCCGTCTTTTTTCTAAAGATCGTGGTTTGCACATTACCATCTGGGTCCTTGCTAATTTTCAGGTCCAAAAATGTTATCTCAGTTGCATTGTACTCAAATGTCAATTTTAGGTTCAAATCATTAGCATTCAATAGAGACACGAATTCAACCAATATATTTACTGGACCATGCCAGATCAATAGTATGTCGTCTATAAAACGAATCCACAAATCAATGTATTGTGTGTATTGCACCAATTTGTCACTGAACACATATTGATCTTCCCACCAGCCCAGGTATAGATTAGCGTATGTTGGTGCACAGGATGTGCCCATCGCTGTTCCCTGGGTCTGGTGGTACAGTGTTCCGTCAAATAGAAAGAAGTTGTGACAAAGGACAAATTGCAGAAGGTCTATCATAAATTTGTTATGTTCAATGTAACCAGAGCCCCTTGTAGAGAGAAAATGGCTACATGCTTTAACACCATTACAATGGATGATACTGGAATAGAGAGATTCCACATCCATTGTGACAAATAGGGTTTGGTTATCACAATTGATGCCATCTAGTCTTCGTAAGGTGTCTTTCGTGTCCTTAATGTGAGATGGTAAATTTGACACGAAAGGACGCATGATTTGATCCAGGTATACACTACAGTGTTCAGTAAGGTTATTATTGCCGGAGACAATAGGCCTACCTGGCGGTCTTTTTTGATCTTTATGAATTTTAGGCAATGTATAAAATGTTGCCACTGTAGGTGTCCTGGGTAACAAATAATCATGCTCATTTTGGTCAATGATGTTGTTGGTGAGGGCACTTTTCAAGATGGATTGAAGTTCTTTAATGAACCTCATAGTAGGATTGCAATCCAGTATCTTATATGTTGTTCTATCCTTTAAGATACGTTTGCATTCCTTGACATAAAATTCAGTGTCCATAACAACAACATTCCCACCTTTGTCTGAAGGTTTGATTGTGATTTCTTGTTGTGTCATTAATTCCCTGAATGCCACATTTTCTTTTTTTGTGATGTTATGTCGCATGTGTTTTTTAATTTTCATTTTCTCTAGGTCCCGAGTAACTAGGTTGGTAAAGACTTCAACCTGGGGACATAATGACATAAAGGGGGTAAATTTACTTTTTGGTTTACAACTAGAGAACGGACCTTCTCTCTTATCAGGTGGACTTTCGTTTTCATCTAATAGTGACATAAGGTTCTGTACATTTGTCTGATCGGATGCGGCGAGGCCAATAGTGTCAATTTCACGTCTAGATTTTTTAGCGTGAAATTTATGCAGTAGCAGTTTACGGGAAAACAGATTTAGATCCTTTACCCACTCAAACAGATTAAAATCCTTGGTGGGTGAAAAGGATAGTCCCTTCTCTAATAGTGAGATGTGATCGCCAGTTAGATTAATTTTTGACAGATTAAAGATCTTTAATTTCCCGTCTTCTACTGCTATGGAGTTTATTTTCTGCGTTGGCTTTTGCCTGCTTTTTCCTTGGTCAATTGTTTTTTTGTTATTGCCCCCTCGTCTTGTTGGTCTCTTGCGAGGGGGTATTCCAAAAAAGCAATAGTATTGGTATCAGTTTGTGAGATCCCACTTGTAGAGGGAGATGGGGCAGACATTCTGGTTTCTGAACCACTAGCTGTTTCAGACTCTGAATTCTCAGCCTCCGAGGAGGAGTAATTGATCGTGGGCTGTCTTCTCTTCTGGGATTTTTTATAACTGTACACCTGATGTAGACTGTAATCTAGAGCATCCCTCTGAAATTTTCTGTGTTTCCTTTCTTTGATTTCATTTCTAAACTTATCAACTTCTCTTTGTAGTTTAGATTCCATATCATCAAAATCTTTGTGGGCTCTAAAGTCATCCAGTTTGCGTAATTGGATATCAAGTTCCTTTTGTATATTCAGTAACCTGGTCTGTTGAGTTTCAACCAATAATTTTATTAGGGACTGTGAACATGTTGATAGTATGTTCTCCCATTGCTGGGTAAACTCAACAGTGGTTATATGATACGCTGGAGAGAGGCCTATCCGTAAGCCCCGTGGAATCATATCTTGTGTATCATAATTCTGCAAACTAGAGACCTCCCACCAAGTCTGTGCTTGAGACTTGAATAGGCGATTAAGGATTCTGAAAAAATCAGTGATATTATCTGTGTTGTTGTAGGGTGTGTACGTGTTCTCCACAGAGAAGACTTTTTTTGCCTCATCATGCCAGGAGCTGGTATCCCAGCTGGTGGACAAAAAACCTGTCATATTTAGATGAATTTAACTAATAATCTCTTAATAGAGGTAGGAGCAAAATAAAGAAGAGGATTCTTACGTTCCCCTATAGTAAACACTAAATGAAAACCAAAGAAAAATATATAATGCTCTCTAAATCAAATAATGTGATGATAATATGGTGGTGCCTGAGCCGTCAAGATTGGCGGTGGGTGCAACTAATGAGCTGCACTAGACAGAATTTGGTTTCAGCTGAGAAGTGAAAGCATATTTATTGCTAACACTTAGCAACTAGAAGCTCATTTCGTAGTGCACTCCTAGGCTTTTAAAACTTAACATTTAATTATTAATGGAGATAAAATAAGTTCTTAACACAAAGTGATAGTAATAAATACATATAATGTACAGTGGCGGGAGGGAATGAGGAGATGATAGATGGCCAAGGTATATAGTCTGATATACTGATGCTTAATTATACAGATCAAAAGCAGTGATACCTATTAGGCCTTGGTGGGAGAGTGGGTTACTCAGCTGGGAAAGCTCAAAAAATGCTTGCCCTGTGTATGTGTATTGTGTGTCATGTGGCATAGCGTACCGAGCACCCAACCTGTATTGATAAATAGCCCAAATCAGTGTGCTAGTCCTAAGTTTAATAAATATGATGTTATGGCTAATAAATGTAACCTACCATATTGAAACTGGTAGATATAATCACTGTATGTGCAACTCAATAACAGGTTGGTGGTACGTGGATTGATCCTGCGCCCAATGACATTTAACAATCACTCTACACAGATAGTATATACGGCAAGCTATTAATTAATAAAAGACCAGAATAAGCTGATGCTAAACACTCTGCTAAGTATTAAAGCAGTAAACAGATTTTTACTGTGGTTGTAAAGTAAGCCGTCAACAAATAATCAATACTGTAAATAATTGTCCTTGGCAAAGATCCCTGCACACGTAACCTTTTGACAAGTCATTGAACTATAAGTGAGTTTAAAAAGTTTAAAAAACGAGTACTTGAACATATAAACTCGGTCCACAACAAATTAGAAACACCAGTTGCACGTCATGTAAATAATATTCATCAGGGAGACATTAATTGCCTATCTTTTATAGGCATTGACCACCTTAAAAACAATATACGTGGTGGTGATATAAATAACAGACTATTAAAACGTGAGGCAGAATGGATATATAAACTCAAAACTCTATACCCTCAAGGGTTAAATGAGGGTTTTACATATACTCCATTTATCTGATCATCTGTGGAGATCGATATTATGTTCAAATTATCTATAATTTGTCTCATGCTGTTATAAACTATATATCTGTTATTTACTGTCTCCCTATCTTACTGGCAAGCAAGCAAATACATCTTTAATCGTGAACCTAGCAAAGTTTAATATGCATTTACATCAGTACATGTTTAAATACCTCCAGCCCACTATGATCAAGTTTTGCCACATATCACTGAACAGCCAATCAGTATCTGTTAATTTGGTATGGGCCAAATAAGTCTAATACATGCCCTCATACATGAGCTCATATCCCATACGCTGGTGAGTCTTTTAAACCTTTATTAGCCATTATTATTGTTGTAATTAGTGTGTACCCCTTTAACCATTGCTGTTCTAAACATACAGTTCCCTACTGATCAGTAGAAGCATTGAGTAAGTTTTCTATTGGCCCGCGGGTTGCTATGGCAGCCCATGACGCTATATAAACATGCTTCTGAGATCAGCTGGTTATCACTCGCCCCTGAAGAATCTCCGTCAAGGAGGGAAACGCGTAGGGCGTTTTGGCGTGGTGACGTCAGCGCGAGAGAATTGAGAGAGACGGGTAGTATCAACATTTTGTGCTTGTGGTCTCTGCTGGTGCTCCTTTTAAATGCGATCGTGTCCAGGGTTAACTGGCTCTACTCGCTCAGTGGTTTTTTGTTACAGCCTGCCTCTATACTGTGATACATTGTGTTACTCTGTCCTGCAGCTAGCAGGGATTTTGTAGCAATTAGTTGCGATTCCATGTATGCTCTATCCCACACTGCTAGTCTGCTAGCATCTGCTACACACTGAAACCCATTCATGCACTTATAGTTCAATGACTTGTCAAAAGGTTACGTGTGCAGGGATCTTTGCCAAGGACAATTATTTACAGTATTGATTATTTGTTGACGGCTTACTTTACAACCACAGTAAAAATCTGTTTACTGCTTTAATACTTAGCAGAGTGTTTAGCATCAGCTTATTCTGGTCTTTTATTAATTAATAGCTTGCCGTATATACTATCTGTGTAGAGTGATTGTTAAATGTCATTGGGCGCAGGATCAATCCACGTACCACCAACCTGTTATTGAGTTGCACATACAGTGATTATATCTACCAGTTTCAATATGGTAGGTTACATTTATTAGCCATAACATCATATTTATTAAACTTAGGACTAGCACACTGATTTGGGCTATTTATCAATACAGGTTGGGTGCTCGGTACGCTATGCCACATGACACACAATACACATACACAGGGCAAGCATTTTTTGAGCTTTCCCAGCTGAGTAACCCACTCTCCCACCAAGGCCTAATAGGTATCACTGCTTTTGATCTGTATAATTAAGCATCAGTATATCAGACTATATACCTTGGCCATCTATCATCTCCTCATTCCCTCCCGCCACTGTACATTATATGTATTTATTACTATCACTTTGTGTTAAGAACTTATTTTATCTCCATTAATAATTAAATGTTAAGTTTTAAAAGCCTAGGAGTGCACTACGAAATGAGCTTCTAGTTGCTAAGTGTTAGCAATAAATATGCTTTCACTTCTCAGCTGAAACCAAATTCTGTCTAGTGCAGCTCATTAGTTGCACCCACCGCCAATCTTGACGGCTCAGGCACCACCATATTATCATCACATTATTTGATTTAGAGAGCATTATATATTTTTCTTTGGTTTTCATTTAGTGTTTACTATAGGGGAACGTAAGAATCCTCTTCTTTATTTTGCTCCTACCTCTATTAAGAGATTATTAGTTAAATTCATCTAAATATGACAGGTTTTTTGTCCACCAGCTGGGATACCAGCTCCTGGCATGATGAGGCAAAAAAAGTCTTCTCTGTGGAGAACACGTACACACCCTACAACAACACAGATAATATCACTGATTTTTTCAGAATCCTTAATCGCCTATTCAAGTCTCAAGCACAGACTTGGTGTGAGGTCTCTAGTTTGCAGAATTATGATACACAAGATATGATTCCACGGGGCTTACGGATAGGCCTCTCTCCAGCGTATCATATAACCACTGTTGAGTTTACCCAGCAATGGGAGAACATACTATCAACATGTTCACAGTCCCTAATAAAATTATTGGTTGAAACTCAACAGACCAGGTTACTGAATATACAAAAGGAACTTGATATCCAATTACGCAAACTGGATGACTTTAGAGCCCACAAAGATTTTGATGATATGGAATCTAAACTACAAAGAGAAGTTGATAAGTTTAGAAATGAAATCAAAGAAAGGAAACACAGAAAATTTCAGAGGGATGCTCTAGATTACAGTCTACATCAGGTGTACAGTTATAAAAAATCCCAGAAGAGAAGACAGCCCACGATCAATTACTCCTCCTCGGAGGCTGAGAATTCAGAGTCTGAAACAGCTAGTGGTTCAGAAACCAGAATGTCTGCCCCATCTCCCTCTACAAGTGGGATCTCACAAACTGATACCAATACTATTGCTTTTTTGGAATACCCCCTCGCAAGAGACCAACAAGACGAGGGGGCAATAACAAAAAAACAATTGACCAAGGAAAAAGCAGGCAAAAGCCAACGCAGAAAATAAACTCCATAGCAGTAGAAGACGGGAAATTAAAGATCTTTAATCTGTCAAAAATTAATCTAACTGGCGATCACATCTCACTATTAGAGAAGGGACTATCCTTTTCACCCACCAAGGATTTTAATCTGTTTGAGTGGGTAAAGGATCTAAATCTGTTTTCCCGTAAACTGCTACTGCATAAATTTCACGCTAAAAAATCTAGACGTGAAATTGACACTATTGGCCTCGCCGCATCCGATCAGACAAATGTACAGAACCTTATGTCACTATTAGATGAAAACGAAAGTCCACCTGATAAGAGAGAAGGTCCGTTCTCTAGTTGTAAACCAAAAAGTAAATTTACCCCCTTTATGTCATTATGTCCCCAGGTTGAAGTCTTTACCAACCTAGTTACTCGGGACCTAGAGAAAATGAAAATTAAAAAACACATGCGACATAACATCACAAAAAAAGAAAATGTGGCATTCAGGGAATTAATGACACAACAAGAAATCACAATCAAACCTTCAGACAAAGGTGGGAATGTTGTTGTTATGGACACTGAATTTTATGTCAAGGAATGCAAACGTATCTTAAAGGATAGAACAACATATAAGATACTGGATTGCAATCCTACTATGAGGTTCATTAAAGAACTTCAATCCATCTTGAAAAGTGCCCTCACCAACAACATCATTGACCAAAATGAGCATGATTATTTGTTACCCAGGACACCTACAGTGGCAACATTTTATACATTGCCTAAAATTCATAAAGATCAAAAAAGACCGCCAGGTAGGCCTATTGTCTCCGGCAATAATAACCTTACTGAACACTGTAGTGTATACCTGGATCAAATCATGCGTCCTTTCGTGTCAAATTTACCATCTCACATTAAGGACACGAAAGACACCTTACGAAGACTAGATGGCATCAATTGTGATAACCAAACCCTATTTGTCACAATGGATGTGGAATCTCTCTATTCCAGTATCATCCATTGTAATGGTGTTAAAGCATGTAGCCATTTTCTCTCTACAAGGGGCTCTGGTTACATTGAACATAACAAATTTATGATAGACCTTCTGCAATTTGTCCTTTGTCACAACTTCTTTCTATTTGACGGAACACTGTACCACCAGACCCAGGGAACAGCGATGGGCACATCCTGTGCACCAACATACGCTAATCTATACCTGGGCTGGTGGGAAGATCAATATGTGTTCAGTGACAAATTGGTGCAATACACACAATACATTGATTTGTGGATTCGTTTTATAGACGACATACTATTGATCTGGCATGGTCCAGTAAATATATTGGTTGAATTCGTGTCTCTATTGAATGCTAATGATTTGAACCTAAAATTGACATTTGAGTACAATGCAACTGAGATAACATTTTTGGACCTGAAAATTAGCAAGGACCCAGATGGTAATGTGCAAACCACGATCTTTAGAAAAAAGACGGCCACTAACAGTCTTTTGGCGGCTACCAGCCACCACCCTCCATCTTTAGTCAAAAGCATCCCCATTGGGCAATATCTGCGACTACGTCGCAATTGCTCCACATTGAGAGAATTTTACATACAGGCTCAAGACCTGAAAGATCGGTTCTTAGATAGGGGATACCCAATGTCTACATTGAAACACGCATATCATCGTGCAAGAGATAGTGACAGAGCACAATTACTGGGTCCTAATATGAAATCACCTAATACACAGGTTCGTTGCATTGGAACTTATAATTATAGGTGGCATGAGATCAAGAAGATTTTCATGAAACATTGGTACATCTTAAGATCTGATGATGACCTTGTTAAAATCCTAAAAGATACTCCAAGTATCACTAGCAGGAGATCAGCTAATCTGCAGGACGGCCTTGTGCACAGTCACTTTAAACGCGCCATATCATCTACTTGGTTAACACCTCCACCAATGGGCATGCACAAGTGCAAGAACTGCAAAGCATGTCAATATATCAACCCTGCTAAATTCTTCTTATCTCACGACAAATCAGTGACATTTGATATCAGACACCATATAAGTTGCAAAACCATCAATGTAATATATTTGATCAGTTGTGAGTGTGGCCTCAGATATGTTGGTAAAACCATCAGGGAGTTTAAAAAACGAGTACTTGAACATATAAACTCGGTCCACAACAAATTAGAAACACCAGTTGCACGTCATGTAAATAATATTCATCAGGGAGACATTAAGTGCCTATCTTTTATAGGCATTGACCACCTTAAAAACAATATACGTGGTGGTGATATAAATAACAGACTATTAAAACGTGAGGCAGAATGGATATATAAACTCAAAACTCTATACCCTCAAGGGTTAAATGAGGGTTTTACATATACTCCATTTATTTGATCATCTGTGGAGATCGATATTATGTTCAAATTATCTATAATTTGTCTCATGCTGTTATAAACTATATATCTGTTATTTACTGTCTCCCTATCTTACTGGCAAGCAAGCAAATACATCTTTAATCGTGAACCTAGCAAAGTTTAATATGCATTTACATCAGTACATGTTTAAATACCTCCAGCCCACTATGATCAAGTTTTGCCACATATCACTGAACAGCCAATCAGTATCTGTTAATTTGGTATGGGCCAAATAAGTCTAATACATGCCCTCATACATGAGCTCATATCCCATACGCTGGTGAGTCTTTTAAACCTTTATTAGCCATTATTATTGTTGTAATTAGTGTGTACCCCTTTAACCATTGCTGTTCTAAACATACAGTTCCCTACTGATCAGTAGAAGCATTGAGTAAGTTTTCTATTGGCCCGCGGGTTGCTATGGCAGCCCATGACGCTATATAAACATGCTTCTGAGATCAGCTGGTTATCACTCGCCCCTGAAGAATCTCCGTCAAGGAGGGAAACGCGTAGGGCGTTTTGGCGTGGTGACGTCAGCGCGAGAGAATTGAGAGAGACGGGTAGTATCAACATTTTGTGCTTGTGGTCTCTGCTGGTGCTCCTTTTAAATGCGATCGTGTCCAGGGTTAACTGGCTCTACTCGCTCAGTGGTTTTTTGTTACAGCCTGCCTCTATACTGTGATACATTGTGTTACTCTGTCCTGCAGCTAGCAGGGATTTTGTAGCAATTAGTTGCGATTCCATGTATGCTCTATCCCACACTGCTAGTCTGCTAGCATCTGCTACACACTGAAACCCATTCATGCACTTATAGTTCAATGACTTGTCAAAAGGTTACGTGTGCAGGGATCTTTGCCAAGGACAATTATTTACAGTATTGATTATTTGTTGACGGCTTACTTTACAACCACAGTAAAAATCTGTTTACTGCTTTAATACTTAGCAGAGTGTTTAGCATCAGCTTATTCTGGTCTTTTATTAATTAATAGCTTGCCGTATATACTATCTGTGTAGAGTGATTGTTAAATGTCATTGGGCGCAGGATCAATCCACGTACCACCAACCTGTTATTGAGTTGCACATACAGTGATTATATCTACCAGTTTCAATATGGTAGGTTACATTTATTAGCCATAACATCATATTTATTAAACTTAGGACTAGCACACTGATTTGGGCTATTTATCAATACAGGTTGGGTGCTCGGTACGCTATGCCACATGACACACAATACACATACACAGGGCAAGCATTTTTTGAGCTTTCCCAGCTGAGTAACCCACTCTCCCACCAAGGCCTAATAGGTATCACTGCTTTTGATCTGTATAATTAAGCATCAGTATATCAGACTATATACCTTGGCCATCTATCATCTCCTCATTCCCTCCCGCCACTGTACATTATATGTATTTATTACTATCACTTTGTGTTAAGAACTTATTTTATCTCCATTAATAATTAAATGTTAAGTTTTAAAAGCCTAGGAGTGCACTACGAAATGAGCTTCTAGTTGCTAAGTGTTAGCAATAAATATGCTTTCACTTCTCAGCTGAAACCAAATTATATTTTTCTTTGCCTCTCAAAATACCATGCTAACTCATTCTGAACATACGTGTGTCCTTTCTACATGTTACTCAGCTTGTATGGGCCACAGACAGCTTTCCCGGGGTCCAGGACTAGTTGCCACCGGGGACACTCACCCATGGGTCGGCGACCTTGCGAGAACCCACCCCCCCAACCTGTTTTCTCTTGCATTGCCATAGACAACAACATTTCAGCCTGCTGGCCTTTCTCAGGTAAAGTGGCTAAACCCACTAAAGCCAATAAAGAAAGGCCAGCAGCCGAAACATTGTAGTCTGTGGCACAATAAATTATCTTTTTTTATTCAAATCCGTGTGCCCTTTTCCATCAATCATATTGTATCCATTGGACGAAATGCCGGTCTTCCCTGAGACTAAGGGGCACCGGTAAAAGTATGACTAATTGGTTTTTTTAGTGTGCAGCAAATCCCCATCATTTTTGCGTTCTCTTGCTCTGCCCCAATCTGACACAGCACCTTGCTCTCTCACCCCCCTCTTACACTCCCGCGTCACCCTTTCCTTCCCCAAAGGTTGTCATTTAATCAGATCTTACCCAAATTGTCTCCATCTCCCTTGGAAATATTCTGTCTTTAAACTGTGCGGCTCCTCTTGATCCGGACTTTCTTAGCTGACCCCTTTAGGTTTCGGCTCCGAGGGTCTAAAAAATAAGCGACTCCGAAAAGATGTGAAATATGCCCACGGGTCCTAATGGGGCACTGAGGGGGAGACTTAAATACTAGTAAATATAATCTACTGTGCTAACAAATATAATCTATTAACTAACAAATATAACTTATTAAACTAAGAAATATAACTTATTAAACTAAGAAATATAATTTATTAAACTAAGAAATATAACTTATTAAACTAAGAAATATAATTTATTAAACTAAGAAATATAACTTATTAAACTAACAAATATATCTTATTAAACTAAGAAATATAATTTATTAAACTAAGAAATATAACTATTAAACTAAGAAATATAACTTATTAAACTTACAAATATAATCTATTTAACTAAATAAATATCTATTAAACTAAATAAATATCTATTCAACTAAATAAATATAATCTACTTCAAAACAATACAATAAAAAGCTGGAGAAATGATACGTTAACCAAGCCACAGATGTGATGCCAATGAGCGTTGAACTCCTTGCAGATCCACCGTCAGCTGGTTGTGGCAGAAAGTGGTGACATGCAGTAGAACAGAGTGGTTGAGCTGTAACCACGGCAGTCAGGTCAGAAATCAACACAATATTTTTTGAAATTTAGAATGAGAATGTTCAGTATGTCACATTCTGGGCTCAGACACTGAGCCCTGTCACATGTTAGCAGCTTGTGATAATAGAAAGTATCCATATACTGGGATGTGATAAGAGACATTATAGTCATTTTATACTGGGTCCCATAACCTGCTTTATATGAAGTATCATTTTACACTAGTAGAGATGTTACATTTTGAAAAAATAGCGCTTCTGGCGACAATGTTCATTTTCTCTACAAATGATAAATGAAAAAGTTGGATAAAACGTTATATGTGTGTGTGCGCGCGCAATATATATATATATATATATATATATATATATATATATATATATATATATATATATATATATGAGTGAAAAGAGAAAAAAGTAACCCGTATGGGAGCACTCAGGTATGCAGATTAACATATAGTATTTTATTTATTTGACACAGTGCAAAAAAGGATAAGTAAACAGTACATGATTAAAAACACTTAAAAAAGGCTAGGACCCCTGTCACGGGTACTACCCATAGACACAAGTGGGCAAAACTAGGGAATGACTCAAATTGTCAACCCTTAACATGAAAATGGATAGTGACTCAAGAAACACTTGGATCGGTCAGAATAAATCACAACAGGTTAATGGGTTCACAGGCACCTATACAAAGCTAAAGATAATACGTACTACACACCAATGAAGTGACTAGTCAAAATATAAATGACAATCTTAAACCATCATGAATCTGCTTGAGCATACAATTATGTAACCAATACCAACAGCACAAATAAATCACTTGAAGGAAAAAGGTGGCATGATGGGATGAAGTCACTAGATGTGTAGAGCAATGAAGTGTGTGAATAGCATGTATGGAAAATTACCTGATGAACACCTATTAGATAACCTTGTGTGTGTTGTCAGTATCCATAATGAAAAAATAGAGTGTCACAGTCCAAAGATTAGTTGCACCAGTGCTGGGTAGCATAGTTACGTGAACATCTGTCAGGGGTCCTGCCTAGCACCCCCACTCCGACGCACCCCCACTCCAAGTCTAAGTCTCTGGACGAAACGCGTCCATGCTATTCACACACTTCATTGCTCTACACATCTAGTGACTTCATCCCATCATGCCACCTTTTTCCTTCAAGTGATTTATTTGTGCTGTTGGTATTGGTTACATAATTGTATGCTCAAGCAGATTCATGATGGTTTAAGATTGTCATTTATATTTTGACTAGTCACTTCATTGGTGTGTAGTACGTATTATCTTTAGCTTTGTATAGGTGCCTGTGAACCCATTAACCCGTTGTGATTTATTCTGACCGATCCAAGTGTTTCTTGAGTCACTATCCATTTTCATGTTAAGGGTTGACAATTTGAGTCATTCCCTAGTTTTGCCCACTTGTGTCTATGGGTAGTACCCGTGACAGGGGTCCTAGCCTTTTTTAAGTGTTTTTAACCATGTACTGTTTACTTATCCTTTTTTGCACTGTGTCAAATAAATAAAATACTATATGTTAATCTGCATACCTGAGTGCTCCCACACGTTTTACTTATTTCTCTTTTCACTCATACTATTTACAACCCGTGAGCACCGCCAATTCTTACTGATGTAAAGTTATTTATTGGCTTATGGTGGCATTAATATTGCAAAAGTAGATGCGAGGTTTTTTTCCCCACCTTCCCCCCTTTTTCCCCCCGTTATTTGAACATATATATTTATATATATATATATATATATATATATATATATATATATATATATATATATATATATATATATATACTGTAAATATTCCTGTATTCTTTTCTTGGGGTTGAGGAGGAGCGCTGGATCTCGTGATATGTGAAAAAATATAAATATATATAGTGCAGATGGTAATTCACTGCTTTAAAAGATGTAAAACATAAGAAATGAACTCACAAAAAACGTATAAAATCACTGCATGTCAGAGATCCTTCTCTCTCTGACTGGAGCCCTTTATGTTACTGGAGTCTGTATCCTCTCAGTGAAGTGGATGATATGAAAATAAAGAAAACCACAAATAGTGCAAATAGTATGAACTATACAAATGTATTATGCACAGGTAATTAGGAAACTCACATTTTCCATAATAAAGTGGGTGGTGGAGAGAACCGCCGATAGAAGCAGGCTGCTGTTGGGTGCTTCACTTTCCCCTCACAGTGTAGTTCAATGCCTTACTGTTCTTACATCTTACTGATGTAAAGTTATTTATTGGTTTATGGTGGCATTAATATTGCAAAAGTAGATGCAGGGTTTTTTTCCCCACCTTCCCCCCCTTTTTCCCCCCGTTATTTGAACATATATATATATATATATATATATATATATATATATATATATATATATATATATATATATATATATATATATATATATATATATATATATACTGTAAATATTCCTGTATATTCATTTGCATGTCTTAGACAGGTCTGCAACCCTGTCTTTCACCATTATCTTTAACCTTAATAGTCGTATATATATATATATATACATATATATATATATATATACATATATATATATATATGTATATATATACATACACATATAGTATGTATATATATATATCATACTATGGGGCCTATGCAGAGAGCAGCGCTATTTCGAAATTCGCCATTTTTTGGAGAAAATCGCGCAGAAAGCAGCAGAAAATGGCGAGTTCCGAAAAACGCGCCAATTTTTCTTTTCTATTTGTAAAACTCGCCTCGCGGCTGGCGAGAACCTCAATCTCGCCAGTTTAAAAAATATCCGTATGCAGAGAGGCGCGAACGGCATCTAGCGGCTGTTCGCGCCAATAAAAAGGCGCGATTGTCTCCGTTTTGCCTCGCCAAAAAAAACTGCCGCTCGCGGCCATTGCAAAGGGGAAAAAAAAGGTGCGAATTTGTTTTAACACATTTCTGAAGCGCGCATCTCGCCAATTTAAACTCGCCACACGCATCCATGTTAAACATAGCAGAATTCGCACTTTTCTGCATATGGAGATTAAAACTCTCCAAAAAAGCTACTTTTTAATAAATTCGCCAATTTTAAAATTCGCTGCTCTCTGCATAGGCCCCTAAATGTATATATATAGTCTGTTTTATACACACATACACGTGTGTGTGTGTGTGTGTGTATATGTGTGTGTGTGTATATATATATATATATATATATATATATATATATATATATATATATATATATATATATATAGTATAACCCAGAGGTGCGCAAAGTGGGGAGGGGGAGATTTTTCGGGGGGGGGGGTGGCGCGGGCGGTTGCAGAGGCCCCGCGCACTTCCTCGAGGCATTAAAATTAAATGCCGGGGGATCACGTGAGGCCTCTGCAATGCTATTACTTACCTTGACTCTGCCGGCGTCACTCGTGTCCATGGCAACGCGGTGTTAAATTACGCCGCGGGGTCATGTGACGTCACCCTCGTCAAATGCCGCTGCAGGTCACGTAACGCCGCATCAAGGTAAGGGGGGGGGGCGCGAGCACCAACAGAGGGAAGGCAGGGGGGCGAGCTGCAAAAGTTTGTGCTCCCCTGGTATAACCAATAAATAATATAGCTGATATAGCAATCTGGTTGTCGCTAGAGAGAGATTATAATGGCAGTGAGAAATAGTGGCCAGAATTAATAACAGTGCAATTACTAAAAAGTAGTTGTAATAAAATAATAATAAACACTATGCCTAAACACAATAAAAGTCCAGAAACCTAGCTCTAATAGCTATGTTATAACTCAATCATAAAAGGATCCAATTCGGGCGTCCTCTGGAGCCCTGGCAGCTCTCTTCGGGGAAACAACCACCTCCTCGATAGATATCTAAACAAAACAAAAAGAAGAGAAAGCGCCCGCTCCATGTGTAAATTTGGTTTAACAATTTCATTTCCTGGACAAGATAAAAATAACAAACTCACAAACGCCCGTTTGGTAAAAGCATTGTGTGAGACAGGCTCGGGCTCCGTGGTAATCCGGTGGTCAATCCGCAGCTCCAGACTTTGGACGATGACCGGGAAACTCGATAGGCTGCGCCCCTCGCAGTGTGGTCCTCCGGCAATCTGTAGTATGCAGTTGTGATTCCACTCTGTAATTCCGGTGTCTCGTCTTGGTTGCGTACCAACTTCCCTTCCCGGCGTCAAGACGGATAGTGTGGCAATAACGAGAAGAAAGTACCTACGCGTTTCTTCAGCACACGGCCGATTTCATCAGGGGATAATGCTACAACTCACTCGTAATGGTTTTATAGTCCTACAGTCCAATTGGTAATGGCATAATAGATCACATGTGTTACTGATTTTAGATAATACAGTAATAGATTCTTGTATGACACACACACACACACATATATATATATATATATACACACATACGTATGTATGTATATATATATATATATATATATATATATATATATATATAATATATATATATATATATATATATACACACACACATACATCTATTTACACACACACACATACATACATACATATAAAACGGTCTTCTTCGGAGAGAAGAAGATATATATATGTATATATATATATATATATATATATATATACATATATATATGTGTGTGTATATGTGTATATATATATTTACACACACATATACACACACATAATGTTATAGGTTAGCGGTGCGTGAACTGGGGGGCGGGAGATTTGTCTGGGGGTGCGCGGGCGGGTGCATAGGTCCCGCGCTCCTCCCCAAGGCATTTAAATGAAATGCCGGGGATCACGTGAGGCCTCTGCAACAGTAACACTGACCGGGATTCAGACACGTCTCCATGGCAACGCGGCATCAAATGACACCGCGGGGTCATGTGACGTCACTCGACCCCGGAGTGTGCTGGCAGGTAGGAGAGGGGGCGCAAGACCGGGGGAGGCCAGGCAGGGGGACGCAGCTTCAGAAGTTTGCGCTCCCCTGTTATAGATTACCATGCCAACAAATTGTAATAGTGCTACAGGGATCAATAAATATTACATTTAATACTTAATT
This sequence comes from Ascaphus truei, assembly GCF_040206685.1. Taxonomy (NCBI): domain Eukaryota; kingdom Metazoa; phylum Chordata; class Amphibia; order Anura; family Ascaphidae; genus Ascaphus; species Ascaphus truei. The sequence goes on along the minus strand of NW_027457149.1, from coordinate 110,229 downwards.
ATTGTGATGTTTCTAATCTACTGTGTGTTACAAATAACATTAATATCTTACAACTGAATACATTGCAATAATGTGATACCTATTTATTTGTGATTTAAAGTGTGTTACATAGTGATAAATTATCTAATAAATAAATCTTAAACTAATCCCACACAGTGACTACTTAATTCTGTGAATAAATGTGTTTTTAATGTCATTACTATGAAGGAGATGAAGATATAGTGTATATATAAATTCCTACCTGCAAACGCCGTCTTAGCCTGTCAGAATACGCGCAGAGTGACCTGTCGTGACACGTCAGGTCACTCTGTAACCGAACCCGGATCTGTGACGCATATGTACTGAGGTGGGGTTGGATCCCCCACGGTTATTTCTTGTTTTATTAATAAATAATTTACTATATTTTAATCTCTGGTGCGCATTGTGTGCATTTTTCTTCTTGCCTGCACAGTGCTTCAGATGCTGCATCTGAAAAAATGCCGGTGGATCGGGATGTGAGGTAGGGAAGTGACGTCCGCGCCGGAACGTTATTGCCACGCCTCCAAATATTCATTGCCACACCCCCAAATCGCGCCGAAGCATACCCTGCAAAGCCATAAAAAAGCTCAGACTTCAGCAAGTGTATTGCAGCGTGTGCGCCTTCCCTCCGTCTGAAATACTATAGACGCAGCCTTATCGACGCTTACTAAATAGGCCCGTGTCTCTCTCTCTCTCTGTGTCTCTCTGTGTCTCTGTCTCTCTCTCTGTGTGTCTCTGTCTCTCTCTGTGTGTCTCTGTCTCTCTCTGTCTGTCTCTCTGTCTCTCTCTGTGTGTCTCTCTGTGTCTCTCTCTCTCTCTCTGTGTCTCTGTCTCTCTCTGTGTGTCTCTGTCTCTCTCTGTGTGTCTCTGTCTCTCTCTGTGTGTCTCTGTGTCTCTGTGTGTGTCTCTGTGTCTCTGTCTCTCTCTGTGTCTCTGTGTCTCTGTGTGTCTCTGTTTCTCTCTGTGTGTCTCTGTGTGTGTCTCTGTATCTCTGTCTCTCTCTGTGTCTCTGTGTGTGTCTCTGTGTCTCTCAAATCAAATCAGCTTGATTGGCATGTCAAAAAAACATTTCAGTATTGCCAAAGCATGAGTAATAGGGGGTGTGGGACAATGATTACACGAATACTAGGGGGTACGGTATAATGGTTATACAGTACATTACTTTTGTCTCTCTCTCTCTGGGCCTCATGCAGAGAGCATCGTTATTTCAAAATTCGCCATTTTTTGTACAATTTCGCGCAGAAACCGGCAGAAAATGGCGAGTTACGAAAAACGCGCCATTTTGTTTTTTCTATTGCTAAAACTCGCCTCGCGGCTGGCGAGAACCTCCGTCTCGCCATTTTTAAAACTCTCCGAATGCAGAGAGGTACGAACGGCATGTAGCGGCTGTTCGCGCCAGGGAAATGGCGCGATTTTCTCATTTTTGCCGCGCCAGGAAAAGTTGGCAATAAAATGGCGCTCGCCGCCTATAGCAAAGGGGGGAAAAAAGCCGCGATTTTTTTTTTACACATTTCTGAAGCGCGCATCTTTCCCATTCAAACTCGCCACATGTTAAACATAGCAGAATTCGCACTTTTCTGCATATGGAGAATAAAACTCTCCAAAAAAGCTACTTTTTATGAAATTCGCCAATTTGAAAATTCTATGCTCTCTGCATGAGGCCCTCTGTGTCTGTCTCTCTCTCATTCTCTGTGTCTCTCTCATTCTCTGTGTCTCTCTCATTCTCTGTGTCTCTCTCATTGTCTGTCTCTCTCATTCTCTGTCTCTCTCTCATTCTCTGTCTCTCTCTCATTCTCTGTCTCTCTCTCTCATCCCTGTATGATAGGTATGTTCCAACTCTATTTTTTGCTCTTCTTTTCCGTTTGAGAGGAGGGAGTCCCTCACCTCTTCAGCCACACACCAGGAACTCTGGATTGCTTTCAGACGCTTGGAGAGGCGGATACAGTCGTGGATTGCAGGCACTGATTTATCTGGTAAGTACCGCAAACATGCTTGAACAAGGGCCGTAGACATTTTATTTGATGGTTTAGATTACCATTGTCTGTGGTTGTTAGTTATTGGTATTAGAGTTTTTTGATGTTGTTACGAATCAAGTACATTTTGAAGTAGTAATCCCCTCCGAACTGGGCATTCCTGGCCAATAATGCCCTGGCTGTAAGAGTTGAAGGGCCCAAGCAAAGCCCCCACCTCTATACACACTAACACTGCAGGGGCATCAAAGTGTCTCATTGTCATGGCAACGGGGGGTGTCACGTGATGTAATTTGTTTAATAAATTATTTTTTAAGGTGTCCCGGTTTTTCATTTTCGAAATCTGGTCACCCTATGTATTTATGCTGCATTCAGTGTTGTAATGTGCTGTAATTGGGTTACATGGCGTACATAGTGTATATACCGCATTCAGGGTAAGTGCTGTATGTGGATTATAAAGTGTATATATGCTTCATTCAGGGTTATAAAGTCGTTTATAGAGTATATACTGCATTCACGGTTACGTGCGGCATGTGGAGTATAAGGTGTATATATGCTGCATTCAGTGTTATAATGTGCTTTAAGTGGGTTACATGGCGGGTATAGTGGATATACTGCATTCAAGGTTACGCGCTGTATTGGATTATAACGGGTATATATGCTACAGTCAGGGTTATAATGTGCGGTATTTGGGTTACAGGGGTGTATACGGTACCGCAGTGGTGGTGGCGTGCTGTATTTGGATTATATGGTATACACTGCGATCATGGTTACGTGCTGGGTTCTGAATATAATGTTTATAGACCACATGCGCGGTTACATGACGGGTTTGGATTATATGGTGTATATACTTATCCCCCCTCATCCACTGATGAAGTGACCACATTGCGTCACGAAACGCGTATGGAGAGGGAGGAGCTAGAACTGACACGGTCTTCAGAAGCAGGAGCATAGCGATCAGGAGAGACGCCAGAGTGTGACATCAGAGTGTGACATCACGAGGCGTAGCGCGGGCTGACGGCAGTTACCCAGAGAGGTGAGCAGAGCACATTCTGCAGTGCTGGCCACCTCAAGCTGAGATAGAGGAAGCTATAGCAAATAGAGGGGGCGAATCTCGCAGAGTAACTACTGAGAGTTAGACGCCACTTCAGGGTTTGCAAACAACAATAGCGCCATCCTCCCAGAAGCCTGCCTACCTGATTGTATCAAGCTGCGGACAGCACGTTGTCAGCTGTTTTTACACAGCCTGGTTTATGTGAGTAAGCCCTTGGCTGTTTTTTATTTTTATTGTAATAAATTTTTATCAATCTGCACCATCATCTTCCATGTTATTTCCTTTCTGGGAACACATGGGAACTATGACCAAGTGGTAATGCTGTGAACAGACAGAAAACCTGGAGGATAGACATACAACACGTGGGATTCGTGATATCTGGAAGAGAAGAGGTTAAAAGCACAGATTGTCTCAAAGGAACAATAACACAGCAAGTCTGTAAGTTCATTACTTTAATCTGTTGTGGAGTTATTTATGGATTCTTGTGGCTGCGCAATGGTCTTTTCCTTTTTGTCCATTACATACTAGGAGGAGTTCGGAACCAGCAGCCAGCAATTGGATCACCATCGCTCCATCAGCTGGAATATTGAAAAGAACTTTCCATATCTATATGGACTAATCATTGGACTGGGGTATTGTTGTAGCCTGAAGCGCCGGGTCATTACATTTTTTGTACAAAAGATAGGGCGATGGAAGTCTAACAGATACCGGTCCTATATCAGGCCCGCATTATCTGGGATTTAGCGTGCTTGGATAAACCCCCTCATCCTCTTTATGCCTTCACAGACGCCGCACCCACTTGGATAATCGGAGACTCGCTTATACACTGGGCAGAGAAGCGGGCCGTCAAACGCCCATGCGGGGCTAACCTCGGGTTGCGAACGGAGGAGGCAAATGTGGTATGGGGGGTAGGTAGGGGGCTGCGGTGGGCTCAGTTGCTCCCGCGGCTAATGGTGATGGGCAGGGATAGGAGGGCGCCGCAGATCTTGCTCCTCCACGTCGGGGGCAACGACCTGGCCGCTCGACGCTACTTCGAGCTGGTTAATTCAATAAAACACGACCTAGCCCTCATGCTCGCCCGTTGGCCAGAAGTACAGATCGTTTGGTCGGACATATTGTGCAGGAGAGTGTGGAGGGGCGCAAGGGCACCGGGCGCCATCGACTGAGCGCGGGTCAAACTGAACAAGATGGTGGGGAAGTTTGTGACGCAGTGTGGGGGATGGCAGATCATCCATCCCGAGTTCGACAACAAGTCAACTGGCCTGTTCCCGGCCGACGGCACACACTTATCCGAGATAGGGGCGGACTTGTTCAATAACGAATTGCAGGAGGGGCTGGAGAGGGTCCTTGCGGGGTTGGCGGCACGGTCTAATTTAAGGAGGTTTAAATAGAGCCGTGAGTGGCGGCAGTTCGGGGGTAAGTGCTTGTCCTTGCCAGATGGGCTCGAGGCGGGCGTCGCCCGGGGGTAGGAGCGATTGGGCGGGGTCAAGCTAACGTGACACCCGGGAACCCACTCGCGACAACGGCCGGCTCTTTAGGGGTCGGCCGGGTACGGGGGTGGCAGGCCAAGGCCTGGCTGACCCTCTGACCCCACTCTGGCTTGGACTAGCGCTTACTCCAGTATTATGATTGTTAATAAACAAAGCCGCAGCCTTTTATACCTCCAAACTGAGTCTGTCATTACTTGTCTGTTATATGTGGGTACCGTTTCCAAGTGGGAGGGGGTCCCTCGCAGCCTCCCTGGTCAAGCAATCCCTCCAGCCAATTAGGCGAGGGAAGCCCATGACCAGGGGGCAAGCCCCCCTCCCCCCTCACCTCGCTGGGATCTCTGGGCCGCCGTCGCGGCCCCCCCTGGGGGGGGGGGGGCAGGCCTAGGGCAGTACAAAAGAGACAGCCGGGAGCTGAATCTTCCATTCTGCTCCCGGTCTGCTGCGAAGTATCCAACCCACCCACCCCATTAGCAAGACAGTCGGGGGCAGACGCTTGCCCCCGGCCACTCCGTGGAGTATTTACAATTCCCTTGGTGATAAGCTGTCTGCACTACCTGTAAGCTGTAACATGTACCATCATATTTTACAGGGCAGTGTCCGAAGATCTCCCGAGAAACAAAGGACTGAAGTTCCTTCAGGAGGCTCCAGTTGGTCATTTTACCACTGTCGCGGCGGCAGTTCGGGGGTAAGTGCTTGTCCTTGCCAGATGGGCTCGGGGCGGGCGTCGCCCGGGGGTAGGAGCGATTGGGCGGGGTCAAGCTAACGTGACACCCGGGAACCCACTCGCGACAACGGCCGGCTCTTTAGGGGTCGGCCGGGTACGGGGGCAGAAGGCCAAGGCCTGGCTGACCCTCTGACCCCACTCTGGCTTGGACTAGCGCTTACTCCAGTATTATGATTGTTAATAAACAAAGCCGCGGCCTTTTATACCTCCAAACTGAGTCTGTCATTACTCGTCTGTTATATGTGGGTACCGGTTCCAAGTGGGAGGGGGAGGGGGTCCCTCGCAGCCTCCCTGGTCATGCAGGAGACAGAAAGGTAGATAGAGACACAGACAGAGAGCTACCAGAGAAGGTGTTACATGGGTGAGTGCTGAGTTATTACTGTGACTCTCTGATGCTAACATGACATTAGGTTCTGGGCTCTGCGTCCCACACATGATGAACACCATGACTGTATAAAACTGAGGGGTACATATATATGTATATATATATAGCAACCGTAAATATTACTGTATGTTCATTTGCATGTCTTAGACAGGTCTGCAACCCTGTCTTTCCCCATTATCACCCAGCATACAGCGCTTCCACTGCAGCAAGGGATTCTGGGAAATGACATGCAAATGAGCACTCAGTGCCACCTTTTGTCTCAAGCTCGTATTACACAAGCCAATCTTCAAGCCAATGCATGCTGTTTTAAACACAGCTTTTAGACAGAGGCTGGGATGAGATGCAAAGCCATTAAACCCACTCACAGACATTTTTTTTTTTTTACGGTTCACATATTAACAACCATTTAGTATCATTTTACAGAAAATAATAAACCGAAAACATCACTATACAATCCTTATATTGCCAAGACAAAAACCAACCCAAAGGCACAAAACCATTCTAAAAAGCCAAACAAAACAACACATTCCAAGGCATCATCTGTGCATCTACTACCAAACACACTCAATACAAAAAAATATGGTTACTTCCCATTTCTACACACGACTTTTCGTACTTTCCACAGGACATTTAACATTGCATCTAATTACTTCACGTGTCCCAGCAATTTCTCTAACGCCTCACGGATATGATACGTACTACATTGTATTCCTAATTTTCTTACTTCCTCTTTTGACACCTCTGCTTTTGGGAACTGTACTTTCAGCCATCCCGTTTTTGAAACATTTAACCCTAAGTCACCTGCCTCTTTATTTATATTATTTATCACCTCTTTTACATGCCACTCCCTCGCCTTCCTTTCTCTCTCGCTTTCATAACTTACTTTTGTTCTTCCACTAAGGCCTGCCTTTTCTCCTTTTCCCCCTTTACTTTCCCTAATCTCTCCCCCTTCACCCCCACTCTGTTGGCCTGCCTTTCCATCACTTTCATTCCCACTTACTCCACTTACACTTCTCTGTATTTTAGTTCCCTCCACGCTTATCTGGCTTTGTGAGGACGAGCTATTGCCCTCACTTCTCTCCTTCTCTCTCACCTCTCCCCTAGCCTCTTTTATTTTAACCCACTGTACATGCTCCTTTTTTAATTCTTCATACTGCTCTTTTGTCAGCTGTTTTCTTTGGTACATCAGTTTTTCTAATCTTTCTATTATCTGTTCCTCACTACTCCCCCCATGCTGCTTCCGAAAAATACCAACCCAAAATAGAACATCTCCCACTGCGTCTTCAAAATGTTCCATCTTCACTTTTAGGGTTACTTTCCCTGATACTTTTACAACTTTACCCTCTACACCTTCCTCTCTAGGCTCCCCTTTACTCTGGCTATCCTTATCTTCTTTTGTTTCTATCCCTTGCAGATTTTTACGCTTTTCAGCTTTTTTCCCTCCTATTTCCATTTCCTCCTCCAAGACATCTTGGGGACCTTCCCTCCCCCTCTGTGCATCTTGAAACTCCATACTTTCCGCCCAGCTAGGTTCCACCACACTCAATGACCGTATTTCCCCCTCCCCCGCATCTTTCTGATGCACTGCTCCCGTCTCCTCCCCTCCCCCCACCTCCAGTTTCTGGGCCAAGGAGTCCAGGAAGAGATCTTCCTCTTTTTTCTCCACGATATCACTTATAGAACCCGCCAAACCCTCTATTGGGCCACTTGCTAGCATTTCTTCTCTTCTTAAATCCTCCTCATACATTGCTGTTATAGCAGGATCACGCCCTCCCTCTTGGGAACTCCATCTCACAAATTCCCAGACCCTCCACTGTCTCTTCCTTTTCGTCTAGCACACTGTCCCCTTTAGCTGCCTGGGCATATGTCCTTTTAGTGCACTGCCGTGCCAAGTGTCCTTCCTCTCCGCATAGATGGCATCTCTTAGGGACTCCACAGTTGGCTGCAGTATGTCCCTCTTCCCCGCAATTACGGCACACAATTCCCGTTCTGGTGCAACCCTCCTTTGTATGTCCATAAGTGTGGCAATGCCTGCAATATAGAGGCTGTCCCGAGTAAAACAAAAATCCTCTGTCTCCTCTAATATTGAACATGGCCGGTGGGTGTGTCACTCCTCCCGCACATGATGGATCCCGTCTGAACCGTACCCAGAAACGTCTCTTCCCGTTGAACATGCCATACAGATTTTTTAGTTCTTCACCTCCTCTAATCATTTCACAATACCGTTTCAAAAAAGTCACAATCTCCTCTTTCCTTGCATACCGAGTGTACATGTGAAGTACAAGTGGTCTCTCCTCCAGCATAAAATTTGGGATTACCTTTACATGCAAATGAACATACAGTAATATTTACAGTTGCTTTATGCTTTACTGTGGAGGGTTTTTGTCACTTTTTTACCCACCATAACCTTAATAGTAGTGGTGATTACCTAGTCTAGTCTCAAACCTGCTTTGCCATTAAGACCAACCCCACACTGATGAGACCCATCAAGGTCGAAACAGCGGTGTAGCTGAGACTGTGCCCCCTTGGCCTTGAGTCATCGTTCCGGAAGGGACTTAAGACTCATGCTGCTATTAGGGGGGTACGCCATCTCAGGCAGCGGGAGGTGATCAAGAGCGGACAAGGAGAGAGAGAGAGAGAGATGGTGAAGGGCCAGCGCCTTGGCCTTGGGGGATCGTCCTGATGGACTAAACCCCCTCGCTGCTTTTGGGGTGCCGCACCAGATCCTTGACGGTTGGACAGACGGAGCATGACAGCTTGAGCACGGGGCGGTCAGGAGTGGACAAGCACGTGAGCAGGAGAGAGAGAGAGTGACGGGCCGACGCCTTTGCCTGGGGGGATCGCCATAATAGGCTTAACCCCCCTGCTGCTATTAGGGCGTCGCACCGAAGCTCAGGATGACGAGGACAAAGACGGCGGCGATGGAGAACCGAAAGCAGACCATCAGATTCCTGGTGGTTGAGGCGGAGAGAGCCCAGGTGAGACTCCAGTATATCGTGGAGGAGATCTTGATTGACCTGGTGGAGATGAAGATTGCACAAGTCTACTGTCTGCAGGACTTCCAGGAAGAGGGAATCTTTGATGTGACCTTCCGCAAGGAGGAGGACTGCTTGAGTGCATATGAGAGATGCAAGAAAAACGCGAGTGACCAGAGGATGAAGGGGATCAGTGTTATCCCAAGTTTTTTGTTGGAGGAAAGAAGCATAATTGTGCACATGTATGATCCTTTTGTGAAGAAGGAGGAGATAGCCTTGTTTTTGAGACATTATTGTGCAACTGTAAGAGATGGTGAAGAACTTTTGAATTGCTATGGGATATTTAATGGCAAGCGGGAATTTCACGTACGTCTAAGACCGGACCCAGCATGTGCAGGGGGAGTGATGCACCCCCCTGCTGTTTTCAAAGTGGGTGGGAAAAAAGGCTTTTTGGAATATTGGGGCCAACCCAAGAGATGTAAGAACTGTCAACAATATGGACATTTGGAAGAGAGATGTGGGGAGGTGGGAATGGTGTGTCACAACTGTGGTAAAGAGGGTCATGTGGCTGCAAAATGCAGAGTACAAAAGAAATGTGACTTTTGCTATGAGTCTGGACATTTGGCGAGAAAGTGTTTAAAGAAGAGTGAGATTTGGTGCACAAAAAGGACAAGTACGATGTCATCAATTGTGGGTAATCGTGCTAGACAAATGATGAGACAGAGTCCGGAAAAGACTAATGTACAGGTGCAGAATAGTGAGAAAGGTCAGCTCAGAGGTTATGTCAGTGAGGATGGAAAGGGAAAAGAAGGAGAGGCGGGAAAAGTTTTGGAGTTTGTGAGTGAAATATTGTGTGAGTCTGAAGAGAAGGAAGTATATCAGCTTACAACAGAGGAGAGGTTATTTTGTGACTTTCTGTTTGATTATAAAGAGAATGAAGAATGTCAGCCAAGAGTAGAGGAGGAGGTAGAGATTGAGAGGGGAAGTAAGAAGGGTCTTTCTGTGGAAAGGGAAAAGTTAGTGGAGGAAGACTGTGAGGACGATTGGATAATTAGACATGTAGCAGAGGTAGAAGCAGCATCCTGTAAAGCAAAAGAAGAGGAGAGGAGGAGAGAAGAGTTTTGTTCAGGGGAAGAGGTGGAAAAAGTTTTGGAGTTTGTGGGGATTGTAAATGGGGAGGAAATAATGGAATGGGTGTATGTTAAAAAGCAGGAAAAGCAGAAAAAAACAGAAAAAGAAAGCAAAAATAAAGAAAGGAGGTTTAGAAAAGAAATAGAGGTATAACATTATGTAAAGAAATGAAGAGGAAAAAGAGAAAGAAAATGTAATGAGAATAGTATATACAGGGAGAATATGCGAATGTAGGTGGTGTTAGTTGAAGGTGTGGAAAAGTGGTTTTGTTGTTGTGTGTTTAGAAGGAAAAGCTGTGGAATGACAAGATAAATTCTGACCTTTTTTGTACAGAAAGTAATGTATTTACAGTATGTGTTTTTGAAGAAATGTAATTATGTGATTTAGTATCTTTTGGAAAAGTTCTCATTTTCTGTTTGTAAATATATGTGATGTGAATAAAACTTTAAAAAAAAAAAAAAAAAAAGCTGAGCTTTTGGGGTGCCGCACCTGAGCTTGGGAGAGCAGAGATGACATCGCAAGCTGGAATGCGCAATTCCATTCGGTTCCTGATCGAGGAGACCGAGAGAAGTCGAGTGAACCTGCTGTGGATAGTGGAGAAGGTGCTGAAGCAATTGATCGGTCTGGACACTGAGAGGATCTTCTGCCTTCAGGATTTCCCTGCACAGGGGATTTATGACCTGACCTGTCATCAAGTAGCGGATGTTTGGTGCACTTTTGAAAAGTGCAAGGAGAAGTCTGGTGATCCGATCTTACATGGCATCAAGGTAATTCCAAGTTTTATGCTGGAGGAGAGACCACTTGTACTTCACATGTACACTCCGTATGCAAGGAAAGAGGAGATTGTGACTTTTTTGAAACAGTATTGTGAAATGATCAGAGGAGGTGAAGAACTTAAAAACCCATATGGCATGTTCAACGGGAAGAGACGTTTCTGGGTACGGTTGAGACGGGATCCATCATGTGCGGAAGGAGTGACACACCCACCGGCCATGTTCAATATCAGAGGAGACAGAGGATTTTTGTTTTACTCGGGACAGCCTCTATATTGCAGGCATTGCCACACTTATGGACATACAAAGGAGGGTTGCAGGAAAACGGGAATTGTGTGCCGTAATTGCGGGGAAGAGGGACATACTGCAGCCAACTGTGGAGTCCCTAAGAGATGCCATCTATGCGGAGAGGAAGGACACTTGGCACGGCAGTGCACTAAAAGGACATATGCCCAGACAGCTAAAGGGGACAGTGTGCTAGAAGAAGAGGAAGAGACAGTGGAGGGTCTGGGAATTTGTGAGATGGAGAGTTCCCAAGAGGGAGGGCTTGATCCGGCTATAACAGCAGGAGGATGGATTTAAGAGGAGGATTTAAGAAGGGAAGAAATGGTAGAGAGTGGCCCAATAGAGGGGGAGGTGGAAGTGGAAATAATGGACACGACCGGACCCAAGAAAGGGGTGCAAAAACTAAGTTTACAAAGTGACAATGATGTTTGTACAGTTGATGGGGAGGGGAAGAGTGAGCTACGGCAAGATAAGGTGACGAAGTCAAAGTTTTGTGCGCTGGATTTGTCCAGTATTGACGTTAGTAGGGAAGAGGAACAGACCGTAAGTAAAGGAAAAGAGGAAAATAAGAAGTTAGATAGGGAAGCGCAAGAAACTGAGGAGAAGGCAGGCCCTGGTGGTGCGAGTGGAAAAGGTAAAGAGGGAAAGAGTAAGTGTAAAGGGTTTGTTGTTAGTGGAAGCAAAAACGAGTCTTCGCAAGGGATAGAAACAAAGGATCATAAGGATTGCCAGAGTAAAGTGGAGCCTAGAGAGAAGGGTGTAGAGAGTAAAGTTAAAAAAATATCAGGGAAGGTAACCCTAAAAGAGAAAATGGAACAATTTGAGAACGCAGTGGGAGATGTTCTGTTTTGGGTGGGTATTTTCCGGAAGCAGCATGGGGGTAGTAGTGATGAACAGATAATAGAAAGATTGGAAAAAATGATGTACCAAAGAAAACATCTGACAAAAGAGCAATATGAAGAATTAAAAAAGGAGCATGTACAGTGGGTTAAAATAAAAGAGGCTAGGGGAGAGGTGAGGGAGAAAGAGAGTAGCGAGAGCAACAGCTCGTCCTCACAAAAAAGTCAGATAAGCGTGGAGGGAACTAAAATACAGAGAAGTGTAAGTGGAGTAAGTGGGAACGAAAGTGAAGAAAAGGCAGGCAAAAAAGGGATTGTACAGGCAAAAGAGGCAAATTCTGCGGGAGATAGTAAGGGGAGGAGCACCCAGGGAAAGGATGAAGTAGGGCTTACAAAGGAAGAGGTTTTGCACAATCAACTTGCGAGGGGATTTGGGCGGAGATATTGGGATGTGAAAGAGGCAAGGGACGGGTATGAAAAAAGTGTGATGTCTGGATTCCAGTTAGAGGAAAGTAAGAGAGGTTTGGAACGTATGGAGAAAGAATTAAAACAGATGATCGCATCACATGAGAATAGAGAAAGGGTTTTTGTTTTTAAATGAAAGAATCTTGAAGTATATGGTTCTTATCTTTGTATGATGTTTTGGTTATAGGGTTTTTTCGTAAAGTTATGTTTTTTTTTATCCTTCTGAAAAGTTTATCTTTGTGTTTGTATATATCTGAAGGATGAAGGAAGAAAATGTAAATATATTATGTTTTGGTGTCTTTCTAATGTTGGGTGACTGTTGTCACTATGGTGTGTTTTTTTGGTTTCCCAAAAAGTCTGTAAACTTAAAAAAGTTGTTGAATAAAAAAGTTTAAAAAAAAAAGGTTGAAACATGTCTGTGAGTGGGTTTAATGGCTTTGCATCTCATCCCAGCCTCTGTCTAAAAGCTGTGTTTAAAACAGTGTGCATTGGCTTGAGGATTGGCTTGTGTAATACGAGCTTGAGACAAAAGGTGGCACTGAGTGCTCATTTGCATGTCATTTCCCAGAATCCCTTGCTGCAGTGGAAGCGCTGTATGCTGGGTGACAATGGGGAAAGACAGGGTTGCAGACCTGTCTAAGACATGCAAATGAACATACAGTAATATTTACAGTTGCTTTATGCTTTACTGTGGAGGGTTTTTGTCACTTTTTTACCCACCATAACCTTAATAGTGTGTGTATATCTATCTATCTATCTATCTATCTATCTATCTATCTATTTGTGAAAGTGTTCTGTGGCCGTGTCTGTATGTGTCTCCCTGTGTCCCCTGTGTCCCTAGCGGCAATCCCATTGGCTCCCTTGGCCCGCCCCCGCACACCTCTCATTGGCCGGACACACACATACACTCACACAGAGATACACACACACACGGAGACACACACAGGCAGGACACGGAGACACACACAGGCAGGACACTGAGACACACACAAAGATACACACACACTGAGACACATACAGATACACACACACACACACACACTGAGATACACACACACTGAGACACACACAGATACACACACACACACACACACACACACACTGAGATACACACACACTGAGACACACACAGATACACACACACACACTGAGATACACAGACAGGACACAGATAGACAGACAGGACACATACACATATACAGACAGGACACACACACACACACACACACACACACACACCACCCCCCCCTCTGTCCATCCCCCCCATCACGTGCGCCGCCCTGCACCGGCTCCAGACGGAGGGGAAGCACGGCCCTCCTACCCCAGCCGCTTCCTTACCTCCCCGGCGCTACCTCCCCCTCAGGTAAGTAACTGCGCGTCCCGCCTCAGCTTATGGCGCCAGTAACTCTCCCATTTCAGGCGCGCAGCCTCGCGCCTCAGGCCCACACAGGCCCACACAGGCCCACACAGGGTGCTTCCTGCCGCCGGCTGCACGCCTCACTCAGCCGGACGGCACATCGGGGGACAAGTGGGCGCCGGCGGGGGGGAGCGCGAGTCACGGGGAACGGGGGGGGGGGCGAGTCATGGGGAACGGGGGGGGGGAGCCGCGAGTCACGGGAAACGGGGGGGGACGCGAGTCACGGGGAACGGGGGGGGGGGGGCGAGCCGCGAGTCACGGGGAACTGAGGGGGGGGGGGGGCGAGCCACGAGTCACGGGGAACGGGTGGGGGGGCGAGCCGCGAGTCACGGGGAACGGGTGGGGGGGCGAGCCGCGAGTCACGGGGAACGGGGGGGGGCTTTGTGTTTTTCAGATCGCCCAACAAATGTAACCCCCCTTCCTTGGGCTATTGTGAACTAATAGTAATAGCATGTTTATTAGGCCAAGGGGGTGATGTAGCGAGGCAAATTGTTGCAAGGTCTTTGCGCCCAAGTTTGGTGCCGGGATTTGAAGGGTGACAACAGGAGGAGTTAGGGAAGAGTTCCCCCGCGTTATACACGGCTGTAGCAGACGTTTTTTGTGTGTGCGTTATGAGGGACGTAATGACACCTGCCTTAACTGTCCAAGCAGTGTGTCGATCCCCCCCCTCCCCTTTCTCCCCCCCCTCCCCTTTCTCCCCCCCCTCCCCTTTCTCCCCCCCCCTCCCCTTTCTCCCCCCTCCCGCTCCCCTTTCTCCCCCCTCCCCTTTCTCCCCCCTCCCGCTCCCCTTTCTCCCCCCTCCCGCTCCCCTTTCTCCCCCCGCTCCCCTTTCTCCCCCCGCTCCCCTTTCCACCACCCCCTCCGCTCCCCTTTCCCCCCCCCTCTGCTCCCCTTTCCCCCCCCCCTCCGCTCCCCTTTCCCCCCCCCTCCACTCCCCTTTCCCCCCCCTCCTCCGCTCCCCTTTCCCCCCCCCCCGCTCCCCTTTCCCCCCCCCTCCGCTCCCCTTTCCCCCCCCTCCGCTCCCCTTTCCCCCCCCTCCAACGCTCCCCTTTCCCCCCCCTCCTCCGCTCCCCTTTCCCCCCCCCTCCTCCGCTCCCCTTTCCTCCCCCCCTCCGCTCCGGGAGTGTCTCTAGCTTTGAATCATTACAACTCAAAGCTGGATTCCGATTGGCTCACACACATCAGGGGGTGTTCCAACCCATATCCACCCTTTGGATTAACATGCTCAAAGGTTGCTTAGGCCTGCCCCTGAATATTGCTACTATACTCAGAGCTGAAATGCAAACAGGCTAACTGAAGGAATTAACCTTTCCACTGCCTGTTCTAACAGGACTGACAGAGGAAAGGCCCAGAATTAGCAATAGATGCCGAAGGCCAGGCTATATATATGTAGAAAAGCACTTTATGCCCCATGTTAGAGTGTAGCCTTTTCCCCATACAGTAAGGCTGAGTTCAGCGTGGCTGCTGCGGCAGCGTGCGTCCACGCGCACCTCCCCCGCGTGCTCCTGCAGCCTGGCGATCTGTGTTCAGGCTGCAGGAGTCGGGTCGCGGCATTTGGGGGCTTGGCGGGGGGAACGTGTCACGGAGCTGGTTCGCTGAACCAGCTCACGTGATGCGACTGCAGCCCCAAATATCATTTCTGGTTACAGCGGCGTCAACGCTGCACTTTACCGCCGGTGGAGTTTTCAGTTTGAACACTCCCACCAAACAATCTAAAATTGCGACGGACGTGCGCACGCACGCGTCGCGTAGCAGCCACCCCGAACACGGCCTTAGAAAGGCAGCCAGTAATGTAATGTGTGTTTTAGCATTTCTTTGCATGCAGGCACAGTAATTCACTTAGCTGCGTTGTCTGCAGAGAAATGCAGGGTCGTGACAAAGAGCTGGGAGCAGCTAAGTGCCGGGACAAATGGTGAGCGGGGAAGGGCTGATTATCAGGTCCGGGGACGGACTCCCAGCGCGGTAGAGTCTATACACATAATATATAAAGCTTGGCCCCCTGCAGAAGCAATCCCTCCAGCCAATTAGGCAAGGGAAGCCCATGACCAGGGGGCAAGCCACCTCCCCCCTCACCTCCCTGGGATCTCTGGGCCGCCATCGCGGCCCCCCCTGGGGGGGGGGGGCAGGCCTAGGTCAGTACAAAAGAGGCAGCCGGGAGCTGAATCTTCCATTCTGCTCCCGGTCTGCTGCGAAGTTTAGTGTCCTCTCCTCTCCTCCAGGTGAGTTTGTAGTCTCCCTTTGGGCCCGATCGCAGCATCCCCCCCCTCCGCCTCCGCTATGGCTGTCCAGGGGATAGTTGCGAGGCGGCCGGGGAGTGCTGCCACGGGGGATCCCCCTACCGCGTGGCTCTCCCTCCCTCAGCCTCCGTGGCTGGCCTGCTCGGCGGGCGGGGAGGGGGGGGGCCTCCGGCGAAGGGGGGGATCCGCCTGCCAGACCAAGGGATAGCTAGTGGGGATCCCCCTTACCGCGTGGCTCTCCCTCCATCAGCCTTGGTAGCTGGCGGGCGGGGAGGGGGGGCCTCCGGGGAACGGGGGGATCCCCTTGCCGGTACCAGGGAATAGCCAGGGGGGATTCCCTTGCCACGTGGCTCGCCCTCCATCAGCCTCTGCGGCTGGGGAGGGGGGGGGGCCAGAGGGACGACGAGGAGAGGCACAACAACCCCCCACGTTTTTTTGCCACGACGGTTCCCCCAACAGAATGGCCGTGGGTATCCCCCAACCCCCCCCCCCCCCCGGGGTTGGAGCACGGGACACTCAGTGGGGTTACATGGCAGTGGTATAATGTGCTGTAATTGATTTCTTTCAACATTGGATAAAGTTATGATCAATGCTAGAATGGCCGTGGGTATCGCTGCGTACCGCATTCGTAGTGATAGCGGGCTGTATGTGGGGAATAAAGTGTATACACCTCAGTGTGGTTATAATGCGTTGTATTCGGGGTATGGTTATAATGCGTTGTATTCGGGGTATAAGGCATACGAGCTGCATTCGAGGTACAATTGGCTGTAATTGGGTTACATGGCGTATATTGTATTTGGATTATAGGGGGTGTATATATACCGCATCCGAAGTTACAATGGGCTGTAATGGGGTGACATGGTGTATATAGTGTGTATACTGCACTCGTAGTTACGTTCTGTTGTACGATAGGGTGTGTATAGGTGCTGCATTCGCCGTTACAATGTACTGTAACTGGGTTACATAGCGTATATAGTGTATATACTGCATTCACGGTTACGTGCTGCATGTGGAGTATAAGGTGTATTTATACTGCATTCAGTGTTGTAATGTGCTGTAATTGGGTTACATGGCGGGTATAGTGTATATACCGCAGTCAGGGTTAAGTGCGGTATGTGGATTATAAGGTGTACATTTGCTGCATGCAGGGTTATAAGGTGTCGTAATTGGGGTACATGGCGTATATAGAGTATATACTGCATTCACGGTTACGTGCTGCATGTGGAGTATAAGGTGTATTTATAGAGTGACCATTTGTCCCGGTTTTGCCGGCACAGTCCGGTTTTTTTCTGTGCTGTCCCGGTTGACAGTCCGTCCCGGAAATGTCCCGGGTTTTGCCCCTGGTGACTGGTACCGTGCGCGAGGCGGCGGCGGTGTGCGGAGGCGGCAGCATGAGGAGGATGCGGCGGTGCGCGGAGGCGGCAGCGTGAGGAGGATGCGGCGGTGCGCGGAGGCGGCAGCGTGAGGAGGATGCGGCGGTGCGCAGAGGCGGCAGCGTGAGGAGGATGCGGCGGTGCGCGGAGGCGGCAGCGTGAGGAGGATGCGGCGGTGCGCGGAGGCGGCAGCGTGAGAAGGATGCGGCGGTGCGCGGAGGCGGCAGCGTGAGGAGGATGCGGCGTTGCGCGGAGGCGGCAGCGTGAGGAGGATGCGGCGGTGCGCGGAGGCGGCAGCGTGAGGAGGATGCGGCGGTGCGCGGAGACGGCAGCGTGAGGAGGATGCGGCGGTGCGCGGAGGCGGCAGCGTGAGGAGGATGCGGCGGTGCGTGGAGGCGGCAGCGTGAGGAGGATGCGGCGGTGCGCGGAGGCGGCAGCGTGAGGAGGATGCGGCGGTGCGCGGAGGCGGCAGCGTGAGGAGGATGCGGCGGTGCGCGGAGGCGGCAGCATGAGGAGGATGCGGCGGTGCGCGGAGGCGGCAGCGTGAGGAGGATGCGGCGGTGCGCGGAGGCGGCAGCGTGAGGAGGATGCGGCGGTGCGTGAGTCGGCAGCGTGAGGAGGAGGCGGCGGTGCGCGGAGGCGGCAGCGTGAGGAGGATGCGGCGGTGCGCGGAGGCGGCAATTGGCTGTAATTGGGTTACATGGCGTATATTGTATTTGGATTATAGGGGGTGTATATATACCGCATCCGAAGTTACAATGGGCTGTAATGGGGTGACATGGTGTATATAGTGTGTATACTGCACTCGTAGTTACGTTCTGTTGTACGATAGGGTGTGTATAGGTGCTGCATTCGCCGTTACAATGTACTGTAACTGGGTTACATAGCGTATATAGTGTATATACTGCATTCACGGTTACGTGCTGCATGTGGAGTATAAGGTGTATTTATGCTGCATTCAGTGTTGTAATGTGCTGTAATTGGGTTACATGGCGGGTATAGTGTATATACCGCAGTCAGGGTTAAGTGCGGTATGTGGATTATAAGGTGTACATTTGCTGCATGCAGGGTTATAAGGTGTCGTAATTGGGGTACATAGCGTATATAGAGTATATACTGCATTCACGGTTACGTGCTGCATGTGGAGTATAAGGTGTATTTATGCTGCATTCAGTGTTGTAATGTGCTGTAATTGGGTTACATGGCGGGTATAGTGTATATACCGCAGTCAGGGTTAAGTGCGGTATGTGGATTATAAGGTGTACATTTGCTGCATGCAGGGTTATAAGGTGTCGTAATTGGGGTACATGGCGTATATAGAGTATATACTGCATTCACGGTTACGTGCTGCATGTGGAGTATAAGGTGTATTTATAGAGTGACCATTTGTCCCGGTTTTGCCGGCACAGTCCCGTTTTTTTCTGTGCTGTCCCGGTTGACAGTCCGTCCCGGAAATGTCCCGGGTTTTGCCCCTGGTGACTGGTACCGTGCGCGAGGCGGCGGCGGTGCGCGGAGGCGGCAGGATGAGGAGGATGCGGCGGTGCGCGGAGGCAGCAGCGTGAGGAGGATGCGGCGGTGCGCGGAGGCGGCAGCGTGAGGAGGATGCGGCGGTGCGCAGAGGCGGCAGCGTGAGGAGGATGCGGCGGTGCGCGGAGGCGGCAGCGTGAGGAGGATGCGGCGGTGCGCGGAGGCGGCAGCGTGAGGAGGATGCGGCGGTGCGCGGAGGCGGCAGCGTGAGGAGGATGCGGCGGTGCGCGGAGGCGGCAGCGTGAGGAGGATGCGGCGGTGCGCGGAGGCGGCAGCGTGAGGAGGATGCGGCGGTTACGTGGAGGCGGCAGCGTGAGGAGGATGCGGCGGTGCGCGGAGGCGGCAGCGTGAGGAGGATGCGGCGGTGCGCGGAGGCGGCAGCTTGAGGAGGATGCGGCGGTGCGCGGAGGCGGCAGCATGAGGAGGATGCGGCGGTGCGCGGAGGCGGCAGCGTGAGGAGGATGCGGCGGTGCGCGGAGACGGCAGCATGAGGAGGATGCGGCGGTGCGCGGAGGCGGCAGCGTGAGGAGGATGCGGCGGTGCGCGGAGACGGCAGCATGAGGAGGATGCGGCGGTGCGCGGAGACAGCGGCGTGAGGAGGATGCGGCGGTGCGCGGAGGCGGCGGCGTGAGGAGGATGCGGCGGTGCGCGGAGGCGGCAGCGTGAGGAGGATGCGGCGGTGCGCGGAGGCGGCAGCGTGAGGAGGATGCGGCGGTGCGCGGAGGCGGCAGCGTGAGGAGGATGCGGCGGTGCGCGGAGGCGGCAGCGTGAGGAGGATGCGGCGGTGCGCGGAGGCGGCAGCGTGAGGAGGATGCGGCGGTGCGCGGAGGCGGCAGCGTGAGGAGGATGCGGCGGTGCGCGGAGGCGGCAGCGTGAGGAGGATGCGGCGGTGCGCGGAGGCGGCAGCATGAGGAGGATGCGGCGGTGCGCGGAGGCGGCAGCGTGAGGAGGATGCGGCGGTGCGCGGAGGCGGCAGTGTGAGGAGGATGCGGCGGTGCGCGGAGACGGCAGCATGAGGAGGATGCGGCGGTGCGCGGAGACGGCGGCGTGAGGAGGATGCGGCGGTGCGCGGAGGCGGCGGCGTGAGGAGGATGCGGCGGTGCGCGGAGGCGGCAGCGTGAGGAGGATGCGGCGGTGCGCGGAGGCAGCAGCATGAGGAGGATGCGGCGGTGCGCGGAGGCGGCAGCGTGAGGAGGATGCGGCGGTGCGCGGAGGCGGCAGCATGAGGAGGATGCGGCGGTGCGCGGAGACGGCAGCATGAGGAGGATGCGGCGGTGTGCGGAGGCGGCGGCGTGAGGAGGATGCGGCGGCGTGAGGAGGCGGCGGCGGTGCGCGGAGACGGCAGCATGAGGAGGATGCGGCGGTGTGCGGAGGCGGCGGCGTGAGGAGGATGTGGCGGCGTGAGGAGGATGCGGCGGTGCGCGGAGGCGGCAGCGTGAGGAGGATGCGGCGGTGCGCGGAGGCGGCAGCGTGAGGAGGATGCGGCGGTGTGCGGAGGCGGCGGCGTGAGGAGGATGCGGCGGCGTGAGGAGGATGCGGCGGTGCGCGGAGGCGGCAGCGTGAGGAGGATGCGGCGGTGCGCGGAGGCGGCAGCGTGAGGAGGATGCGGCAGCGTGAGGAGGATGCGGCGGTGCGCGGAGGCGGCAGCATGAGGAGGATGCGGCGGTGCGCGGAGGCGGCGGCGTGAGGAGGATGCGGCGGTGCGCGAAGGCGGCAGCGTGAGGAGGATGCGGCGGTGCGCGGAGGCGGCAGCGTGAGGAGGATGCGGCGGTGCGCGGAGGCGGCAGCGTGAGGAGGATGCGGCGGTGCGCGGAGGCGGCGGCGTGAGGAGGATGCGGCGGTGCGCGGAGGCGGCAGCGTGAGGAGGATGCGGCGGTGCGCGGGGGCAGCGTGAGGATGCGGCGGTGCGCGGAGGCGGCAGCGTGAGGAGGATGCGGCGGTGCGCGGAGGCGGCAGCATGAGGAGGATGCGGCGGTGCGCGGAGGCGGCGGCGTGAGGAGGATGCGGCGGTGCGCGGAGGCGGCAGCGTGAGGAGGATGCGGCGGTGCGTGAGGGCAGCGTGAGGAGGATGCGGCGGTGCGCGGAGGCGGCAGCATGAGGAGGATGCGGCGGTGCGCGGAGGCGGCAGCGTGAGGATGCGGCGGTGCGCGGAGGCGGCAGCATGAGGAGGATGCGGCGGTGCGCGGGGGCAGCGTGAGGAGGATGCGGCGGTGCGCGGAGGCGGCAGCGTGAGGAGGATGCGGCGGTGCGCAGAGGCGGCAGCGTGAGGAGGATGCGGCGGTGCGCGGAGGCGGCAGCGTGAGGAGCATGCGGCGGTGCGCGGAGGCGGCAGCGTGAGGAGGATGCGGCGGTGCGCGGAGGCGGCAGCGTGAGGAGGATGCGGCGGTGCGCGGAGGCGGCAGCGTGAGGAGGATGCGGCGGTGCGCGGAGGCGGCAGCATGAGGAGGATGCGGCGGTGCGTGAGGGCAGCGTGAGGAGGATGCGGCGGTGCGCGGAGGCGGCAGCATGAGGAGCATGCGGCGGTGCGCGGAGGCGGCAGCATGAGGAGGATGCGGCGGTGCGCGGAGGCGGCAGCGTGAGGAGGATGCGGCGGTGCGCGGGGGCAGCGTGAGGAGGATGCGGCGGTGCGCAGAGGCGGCAGCGTGAGGAGGATGCGGCGGTGCGCGGAGGCGGCAGCGTGAGGAGGATGCGGCGGTGCGCGGAGGCGGCAGCGTGAGGAGGATGCGGCGGTGCGCGGAGGCGGCAGCATGAGGAGGATGCGGCGGTGCGCAGAGGCGGCAGCGTGAGGAGGATGCGGCGGTGCGCGGAGGCAGCGTGAGGAGGATGCGGCGGTGCGCGGAGGCGGCAGCATGAGGAGGATGCGGCGGTGCGCGGAGGCAGCGTGAGGAGGATGCGGCGGTGCGCGGAGGCGGCAGCATGAGGAGGATGCGGCGGTGCGCGGAGGCGGCAGCGTGAGGAGGATGCGGCGGTGCGCGGAGGCGGCAGCATGAGGAGGATGCGGCGGTGCGCGGAGGCGGCAGCGTGAGGAGGATGCGGCGGTGCGCGGAGGCGGCAGCGTGAGGAGGATGCGGCGGTGCGCGGGGGCAGCGTGAGGAGGATGCGGCGGTGCGCGAGGCGGCAGCGTGAGGAGGATGCGGCGGTGCGCGGAGGCGGCAGCGTGAGGAGGATGCGGCGGTGCGCGGAGGCGGCAGCGTGAGGAGGATGCGGCGGTGCGCGGAGGCGGCAGCATGAGGAGGATGCGGCGGTGCGCGGAGGCGGCAGCGTGAGGAGGATGCGGCGGTGCGCAGAGGCGGCAGCGTGAGGAGGATGCGGCGGTGCGCGGAGGCGGCAGCGTGAGGAGGATGCGGAGGCGGCAGCGTGAGGAGGATGCGGCGGTGCGCGGAGGCGGCAGCATGAGGAGGATGCGGCGGTGCGCGGAGGCGGCAGCGTGAGGAGGATGCGGCGGTGCGTGAGGGCAGCGTGAGGAGGATGCGGCGGTGCGCGGAGGCGGCAGCATGAGGAGGATGCGGCGGTGCGCGGAGGCGGCAGCATGAGGAGGATGCGGCGGTGCGCGGAGGCGGCAGCGTGAGGAGGATGCGGCGGTGCGCGGGGGCAGCGTGAGGAGGATGCGGCGGTGCGCGGAGGCGGCAGCGTGAGGAGGATGCGGCGGTGCACGGAGGCGGCAGCGTGAGGAGGATGCGGCGGTGCGCGGAGGCGGCAGCATGAGGAGGATGCGGCGGTGCACGGAGGCGGCAGCGTGAGGAGGATGCGGCGGTGCGCGGAGGCGGCAGCATGAGGAGGATGCGGCGGTGCGCGGAGGCAGCGTGAGGAGGATGCGGCGGTGCGCGGGGGCAGCGTGAGGAGGATGCGGCGGTGCGCGGAGGCGGCAGCGTGAGGAGGATGCGGCGGTGCGCGGAGGCGGCAGCGTGAGGAGGATGCGGCGGTGCGCGGAGGCGGCAGCGTGAGGAGGATGCGGCGGTGCGCGGAGGCGGCAGCGTGAGGAGGATGCGGCGGTGCGCGGAGGCGGCAGCGTGAGGAGGATGCGGCGGTGCGCGGAGGCGGCAGCGTGAGGAGGATGCGGCGGTGCGCGGAGGCGGCAGCATGAGGAGGATGCGGCGGTGCGTGAGGGCAGCGTGAGGAGGATGCGGCGGTGCGCGGAGGCGGCAGCGTGAGGAGGATGCGGCGGTGCGTGAGGGCAGCGTGAGGAGGATGTGGCGGTGCGCGGAGGCGGCAGCATGAGGAGGATGCGGCGGTGCGCGGAGGCGGCAGCATGAGGAGGATGCGGCGGTGCGCGGAGGCGGCAGCGTGAGGAGGATGCGGCGGTGCGCGGGGGCAGCGTGAGGAGGATGCGGCGGTGCGCGGAGGCGGCAGCGTGAGGAGGATGTGGCGGTGCGCGGGGGCAGCGTGAGGAGGATGCGGCGGTGCGCGGAGGCGGCAGCATGAGGAGGATGCGGCGGTGCGCGGGGGCAGCGTGAGGAGGATGCGGCGGTGCGCGGGGGCAGCGTGAGGAGGATGCGGCGGTGCGCGGAGGCGGCAGCATGAGGATGCGGCGGTGCGCGGAGGCGGCAGCGTGAGGAGGATGCGGCGGTGCGCGGAGGCGGCAGCGTGAGGAGGATGCGGCGGTGCGCGGGGGCAGCGTGAGGAGGATGCGGCGGTGCGCGGAGGCGGCAGCGTGAGGAGGATGCGGCGGTGCGCGGGGGCAGCGTGAGGAGGATGCGGCGGTGCGCGGAGGCGGCAGCATGAGGAGGATGCGGCGGTGCGCGGAGGCAGCGTGAGGAGGATGCGGCGGTGCGCGGGGGCAGCGTGAGGAGGATGCGGCGGTGCGCGGAGGCGGCAGCGTGAGGAGGATGCGGCGGTGCGCGGAGGCGGCAGCGTGAGGAGGATGCGGCGGAGGCGGCAGCGTGAGGAGGATGCGGCGGTGCGCGGAGGCGGCAGCGTGAGGAGGATGCGGCGGTGCGCGGAGGCGGCAGCGTGAGGAGGATGCGGCGGTGCGCGGAGGCGGCAGCGTGAGGAGGATGCGGCGGTGCGCGGAGGCGGCAGCGTGAGGAGGATGCGGCGGTGCGCGGAGGCGGCAGCGTGAGGAGGATGCGGCGGTGCGCGGAGGCGGCAGCATGAGGAGGATGCGGCGGTGCGCGGAGGCGGCAGCGTGAGGAGGATGCGGCGGTGCGCGGAGGCGGCAGCGTGAGGAGGATGTGGCGGTGCGCGGGGGCAGCGTGAGGAGGATGCGGCGGTGCGCGGAGGCGGCAGCATGAGGAGGATGCGGCGGTGCGCGGGGGCAGCGTGAGGAGGATGCGGCGGTGCGCGGGGGCAGCGTGAGGAGGATGCGGCGGTGCGCGGAGGCGGCAGCATGAGGATGCGGCGGTGCGCGGAGGCGGCAGCGTGAGGAGGATGCGGCGGTGCGCGGAGGCGGCAGCGTGAGGAGGATGCGGCGGTGCGCGGGGGCAGCGTGAGGAGGATGCGGCGGTGCGCGGAGGCGGCAGCGTGAGGAGGATGCGGCGGTGCGCGGGGGCAGCGTGAGGAGGATGCGGCGGTGCGCGGAGGCGGCAGCATGAGGAGGATGCGGCGGTGCGCGGAGGCAGCGTGAGGAGGATGCGGCGGTGCGCGGGGGCAGCGTGAGGAGGATGCGGCGGTGCGCGGAGGCGGCAGCGTGAGGAGGATGCGGCGGTGCGCGGAGGCGGCAGCGTGAGGAGGATGCGGCGGAGGCGGCAGCGTGAGGAGGATGCGGCGGTGCGCGGAGGCGGCAGCGTGAGGAGGATGCGGCGGTGCGCGGAGGCGGCAGCGTGAGGAGGATGCGGCGGTGCGCGGAGGCGGCAGCGTGAGGAGGATGCGGCGGTGCGCGGAGGCGGCAGCGTGAGGAGGATGCGGCGGTGCGCGGAGGCGGCAGCGTGAGGAGGATGCGGCGGTGCGCGGAGGCGGCAGCATGAGGAGGATGCGGCGGTGCGCGGAGGCGGCAGCGTGAGGAGGATGCGGCGGTGCGCGGAGGCGGCAGCGTGAGGAGGATGCGGCGGTGCGTGAGGGCAGCGTGAGGAGGATGCGGCGGTGCGCGGAGGCGGCAGCATGAGGAGGATGCGGCGGTGCGCGGAGGCGGCAGCATGAGGAGGATGCGGCGGTGCGCGGAGGCGGCAGCGTGAGGAGGATGCGGCGGTGTGCGGAGGCGGCGGCAGCGTGAGGAGGATGCGGCGGTGCGCGGAGGCGGCAGCGTGAGGAGGATGCGGCGGTGCGCGGAGGCGGCAGCGTGAGGAGGATGCGGCGGTGCGTGAGGGCAGCGTGAGGAGGATGTGGCGGTGCGCGGGGGCAGCGTGAGGAGGATGCGGCGGTGCGCGGAGGCGGCAGCGTGAGGAGGATGCGGCGGTGCGCGGAGGCGGCAGCGTGAGGAGGATGCGGCGGTGCGCGGAGGCGGCAGCGTGAGGAGGATGCGGCGGTGCGCGGAGGCGGCAGCGTGAGGAGGATGCGGCGGTGCGCGGAGGCGGCAGCGTGAGGAGGATGCGGCGGTGCGCGGAGGCGGCAGCATGAGGAGGATGCGGCGGTGCGCGGAGGCGGCAGCATGAGGAGGATGCGGCGGTGCGCGGAGGCGGCAGCGTGAGGAGGATGCGGCGGTGCGCGGAGGCGGCAGTGTGAGGAGGATGCGGCGGTGTGCGGAGGCGGCGGCAGCGTGAGGAGGATGCGGCGGTGCGCGGAGGCGGCAGCGTGAGGAGGATGCGGCGGTGCGCGGAGGCGGCGGCAGCGTGAGGAGGATGCGGCGGTGCGCGGAGGCGGCGGCAGCGTGAGGAGGATGCGGCGGTGCGCGGAGGCGGCGGCAGCGTGAGGAGGATGCGGCGGTGCGCGGAGGCGGCAGCGTGAGGAGGATGCGGCGGTGCGCGGAGGCGGCAGCGTGAGGAGGATGCGGCGGTGCGCGGAGGCGGCAGCGTGAGGAGGATGCGGCGGTGCGCGGAGGCGGCAGCGTGAGGAGGATGCGGCGGTGCGCGGAGGCGGCAGCATGAGGATGCGGCGGTGGGCGGAGGCGGCGGCGTGAGGAGGATGCGGCGGCGTGAGGAGGATGCGGCGGTGCGCGGAGGCGGCAGCATGAGGATGCGGCGGCGTGAGGAGGATGCGGCGGCGTGAGGAGGATGCGGCGGCGTGAGGAGGATGCGGCGGTGCGCGGAGGCGGCAGCGTGAGAAGGATGCGGCGGTGCGCGGAGGCAGCAGCGTGAGGAGGATGCGGCGGTGCGCGGAGGCGGCAGCATGAGGAGGATGCGGCGGTGCGCGGAGGCGGCAGCGTGAGGAGGATGCGGCGGTGCGCGGAGGCGGCAGCGTGAGGAGGATGCGGCGGTGCGCGGAGGCGGCAGCGTGAGGAGGATGCGGCGGAGCGCGGAGGCGGCAGCGTGAGGAGGATGCGGCGGTGCGCGGAGGCGGCAGCGTGAGGATGCGGCGGTGCGCGGAGGCGGCAGCGTGAGGAGGATGCGGCGGTGCGCGGAGGCGACAGCGTGAGGAGGATGCGGCGGTGCGCGGAGGCGGCAGCGTGAGGAGGATGCGGCGGAGCGCGGAGGCGGCAGCGTGAGGAGGATGCGGCGGTGCGCGGAGGCGGCAGCGTGAGGAGGATGCGGCGGTGCGCGGAGGCGGCAGCGTGAGGAGGATGCGGCGGTGCGCGGAGGCGGCAGCGTGAGGAGGATGCGGCGGTGCGCGGAGGCGGCAGCGTGAGGAGGATGCGGCGGTGCGCGGAGGCGGCAGCGTGAGGAGGATGCGGCGGTGCGCGGAGGCGGCAGCGTGAGGAGGATGCGGCGGTGCGCGGAGGCGGCGGCGTGAGGAGGATGCGGCGGTGCGCGAGTCGGCGGCGGTGCGCGGAGGCGGCAGCATGAGGAGGATGCGGCGGTGCACGGAGGCGGCAGCGTGAGGAGGATGCGGCGGTGCGCGGAGGCGGCAGCGTGAGGAGGATGCGGCGGTGCGCGGAGGCGGCAGCGTGAGGAGGATGCGGAGGTGCGCGGAGGCGGCAGCGTGAGGAGGATGCGGCGGTGCGCGGAGGCGGCAGCGTGAGGAGGATGCGGCGGTGCGCGGAGGCGGCAGCGTGAGGAGGATGCGGCGGTGCGCGGAGGCGGCAGCGTGAGGAGGATGCGGCGGTGCGGTGCTGCCTCCCCTCCCAGTCTGTGTGTGTGTGTCTGCCCCCCTCCCTGTCTGTGTGTGTGACTGCCCCCCTCCCAGTCTGTGTGTGTGACTGCCCCCCTCCCAGTCTGTGTGTGTGACTGCCCCCCTCCCAGTCTGTGTGTGTGACTGCCCCACCTCCCAGTCTGTGTGTGTGACTGCCCCCCTCCCAGTCTGTGTGTGTGACTGCCCCCCTCCCAGTCTGTGTGTGTGTCTGCCCCCCTCCCAGTCTGTGTGTGTGACTGCCCCCCCTCCCAGTCTGTGTGTGTGACTGCCCCCCTCCCAGTCTGTGTGTGTGACTGCCCCCCTCCCAGTCTGTGTGTGTGACTGCCTCCCCTCCCAGTCTGTGTGTGTGACTGCCCCCCTCCCAGTCTGTGTGTGTGACTGCCCCCCTCCCAGTCTGTGTGTGTGACTGCCCCCCTCCCAGTCTGTGTGAGTGACTGCCCCCCTCCCAGTCTGTGTGTGTGACTGCCTCCCCTCCCAGTCTGTGTGTGTGACTGCCCCCCTCCCAGTCTGTGTGTGTGACTGCCCCCCTCCCAGTCTGTGTGTGTGACTGCTCCCCCTCCCAGTCTGTGTGTGTGACTGCCCCCCTCCCAGTCTGTGTGTGTGACTGCCCCCCTCCCAGTCTGTGTGTGTGACTGCTCCCCCTCCCAGTCTGTGTGTGTGACTGCTCCCCCTCCCAGTCTGTGTGTGTGACTGCTCCCCCTCCCAGTCTGTGTGTGTGACTGCCCCCCTCCCAGTCTGTGTGTGTGACTGCCCCCCTCCCAGTCTGTGTGTGTGACTGCCCCCCTCCCAGTCTGTGTGTGTGACTGCTCCCCCTCCCAGTCTGTGTGTGTGACTGCCCCCCTCCCAGTCTGTGTGTGTGTCTGCCCCCCTCCCAGTCTGTGTGTGTGACTGCCCCCCTCCCAGTCTGTGTGTGTGACTGCCCCCCCTCCCAGTCTGTGTGTGTGACTGCCCCCCTCCCAGTCTGTGTGTGTGACTGCCTCCCCTCCCAGTCTGTGTGTGTGACTGCCCCCCTCCCAGTCTGTGTGTGTGACTGCCCCCCTCCCAGTCTGTGTGTGTGACTGCCCCCCTCCCAGTCTGTGTGTGTGACTGCCTCCCCTCCCAGTCTGTGTGTGTGACTGCCCCCCTCCCAGTCTGTGTGTGTGACTGCCCCCCTCCCAGTCTGTGTGTGTGACTGCCCCCCTCCCAGTCTGTGTGTGTGACTGCCTCCCCTCCCAGTCTGTGTGTGTGTGACTGCCCCCCTCCCAGTCTGTGTGTGTGACTGGCCCCCCTCCCAGTCTGTGTGTGTGTGACTGCCCCCCTCCCAGTCTGTGTGTGTGACTGCCTCCCCTCCCAGTCTGTGTGTGTGACTGCCCCCCTCCCAGTCTGTGTGTGTGACTGCCCCCCTCCCAGTCTGTGTGTGTGACTGCCCCCCTCCCAGTCTGTGTGTGTGTCTGCCCCCCTCCCTGTCTGTGTGTGTGTCTGCCCCCCTCCCAGTCTGTGTGTGTGTATGACTGCCCCCCTCCCAGTGTGTGTGTGTGTGACTGCCCCCCTCCCAGTCTGTGTGTGTGACTGCCCCCCTCCCAGTCTGTGTGTGTGACTGCCTCCCCTCCCAGTCTGTGTGTGTGACTGCCCCCTCTCCCAGTCTGTGTGTGTGACTGCCCCCCTCCCAGTCTGTGTGTGTGACTGCCCCCCTCCCAGTCTGTGTGTGTGACTGCCCCCCTCCCAGTCTGTGTGTGTGACTGCCCCCCTCCCAGTCTGTGTGTGTGACTGCCTCCCCTCCCAGTCTGTGTGTGTGACTGCCCCCCTCCCAGTCTGTGTGTGTGACTGCCCCCCTCCCAGTCTGTGTGTGTGACTGCCCCCCTCCCAGTCTGTGTGTGTGACTGCCTCCCCTCCCAGTCTGTGTGTGTGTGACTGCCCCCCTCCCAGTCTGTGTGTGTGACTGGTCCCCCTCCCAGTCTGTGTGTGTGACTGCCCCCCTCCCAGTCTGTGTGTGTGACTGCCTCCCCTCCCAGTCTGTGTGTGTGACTGCCCCCCCTCCCAGTCTGTGTGTGTGACTGCCCCCCTCCCAGTCTGTGTGTGTCACTGCCCCCTCCCAGTCTGTGTGTGTGACTGCCCCCCTCCCAGTCTGTGTGTGTGACTGCCCCCCTCCCAGTCTGTGTGTGTGACTGCCTCCCCTCCCAGTCTGTGTGTGTGACTGCCCCCCTCCCAGTCTGTGTGTGTGACTGCCCCCCTCCCAGTCTGTGTGTGTGACTGCCCCCCTCCCAGTCTGTGTGTGTGACTGCCCCCCTCCCAGTCTGTGTGTGTGACTGCTCCCCCTCCCAGTCTGTGTGTGTGACTGCCCCCCCTGCCAGTCTGTGTGTGTGACTGCCCCCCTCCCAGTCTGTGTGTGTGACTGCCCCCCTCCCAGTCTGTGTGTGTGACTGCCTCCCCTCCCAGTCTGTGTGTGTGACTGCCCCCCTCCCAGTCTGTGTGTGTGACTGCCCCCCTCCCAGTCTGTGTGTGTGACTGCCCCCCTCCCAGTCTGTGTGTGTGACTGCCTCCCCTCCCAGTCTGTGTGTGTGTGACTGCCCCCCTCCCAGTCTGTGTGTGTGACTGGCCCCCCTCCCAGTCTGTGTGTGTATGACTGCCTCCCCTCCCAGTCTGTGTGTGTGTCTGCCCCCTTCCCTGTCTGTGTGTGTGACTGCCCCCCCTCCCAGTCTGTGTGTGTGTGACTGCCCCCCTCCCAGTCTGTGTGTGTGACTGCCCCCCTCCCAGTCTGTGTGTGTGACTGCCTCCCCTCCCAGTCTGTGTGTGTGTGACTGCCCCCCTCCCAGTCTGTGTGTGTGACTGCTCCCCCTCCCAGTCTGTGTGTGTGACTGCTCCCCCTCCCAGTCTGTGTGTGTGACAGCCCCCCTCCCAGTCTGTGTGTGTGACTGCCCCCCTCCCAGTCTGTGTGTGTGACTGCCCCCCTCCCAGTCTGTGTGTGTGTCTGCCCTCCTCCCAGTCTGTGTGTGTGTGTATGACTGCCCCCCTCCCAGTGTGTGTGTGTGTGACTGCCCCCCTCCCAGTCTGTGTGTGTGACTGCCTCCCCTCCCAGTCTGTGTGTGTGACTGCCCCCCTCCCAGTCTGTGTGTGTGACTGCCCCCCTCCCAGTCTGTGTGTGTGACTGCCCCCCTCCCAGTCTGTGTGTGTGTCTGCCCCCCTCCCTGTCTGTGTGTGTGTCTGCCCCCTCCCAGTCTGTGTGTGTGTGTGTATGACTGCCCCCCTCCCAGTGTGTGTGTGTGTGTGACTGCCCCCCTCCCAGTCTGTGTGTGTGACTGCCCCCCTCCCAGTCTGTGTGTGTGACTGCCTCCCCTCCCAGTCTGTGTGTGTGATTGCCCCCCCTCCCAGTCTGTGTGTGTGACTGCCCCCCTCCCAGTCTGTGTGTGTGACTGCCCCCCTCCCAGTCTGTGTGTGTGACTGCCCCCCTCCCAGTCTGTGTGTGTGACTGCCCCCCTCCCAGTCTGTGTGTGTGACTGCCCCCCTCCCAGTCTGTGTGTGTGACTGCCCCCCTCCCAGTCTGTGTGTGTGACTGCCTCCCCTCCCAGTCTGTGTGTGTGTGACTGCCCCCCTCCCAGTCTGTGTGTGTGACTGGTCCCCCTCCCAGTCTGTGTGTGTGACTGCCCCCCTCCCAGTCTGTGTGTGTGACTGCCTCCCCTCCCAGTCTGTGTGTGTGACTGCCCCCCCTCCCAGTCTGTGTGTGTGACTGCCCCCCTCCCAGTCTGTGTGTGTCACTGCCCCCTCCCAGTCTGTGTGTGTGACTGCCCCCCTCCCAGTCTGTGTGTGTGACTGCCCCCCTCCCAGTCTGTGTGTGTGACTGCCTCCCCTCCCAGTCTGTGTGTGTGACTGCCCCCCTCCCAGTCTGTGTGTGTGACTGCCCCCCTCCCAGTCTGTGTGTGTGACTGCCCCCCTCCCAGTCTGTGTGTGTGACTGCCCCCCTCCCAGTCTGTGTGTGTGACTGCTCCCCCTCCCAGTCTGTGTGTGTGACTGCCCCCCTGCCAGTCTGTGTGTGTGACTGCCCCCCTCCCAGTCTGTGTGTGTGACTGCCCCCCTCCCAGTCTGTGTGTGTGACTGCCTCCCCTCCCAGTCTGTGTGTGTGACTGCCCCCCTCCCAGTCTGTGTGTGTGACTGCCCCCCTCCCAGTCTGTGTGTGTGACTGCCCCCCTCCCAGTCTGTGTGTGTGACTGCCTCCCCTCCCAGTCTGTGTGTGTGTGACTGCCCCCCTCCCAGTCTGTGTGTGTGACTGGCCCCCCTCCCAGTCTGTGTGTGTATGACTGCCTCCCCTCCCAGTCTGTGTGTGTGTCTGCCCCCTTCCCTGTCTGTGTGTGTGACTGCCCCCCCTCCCAGTCTGTGTGTGTGTGACTGCCCCCCTCCCAGTCTGTGTGTGTGACTGCCCCCCTCCCAGTCTGTGTGTGTGACTGCCTCCCCTCCCAGTCTGTGTGTGTGTGACTGCCCCCCTCCCAGTCTGTGTGTGTGACTGCTCCCCCTCCCAGTCTGTGTGTGTGACTGCTCCCCCTCCCAGTCTGTGTGTGTGACAGCCCCCCTCCCAGTCTGTGTGTGTGACTGCCCCCCTCCCAGTCTGTGTGTGTGACTGCCCCCCTCCCAGTCTGTGTGTGTGTCTGCCCTCCTCCCAGTCTGTGTGTGTGTGTATGACTGCCCCCCTCCCAGTGTGTGTGTGTGTGACTGCCCCCCTCCCAGTCTGTGTGTGTGACTGCCTCCCCTCCCAGTCTGTGTGTGTGACTGCCCCCCTCCCAGTCTGTGTGTGTGACTGCCCCCCTCCCAGTCTGTGTGTGTGACTGCCCCCCTCCCAGTCTGTGTGTGTGTCTGCCCCCCTCCCTGTCTGTGTGTGTGTCTGCCCCCTCCCAGTCTGTGTGTGTGTGTGTATGACTGCCCCCCTCCCAGTGTGTGTGTGTGTGTGACTGCCCCCCTCCCAGTCTGTGTGTGTGACTGCCCCCCTCCCAGTCTGTGTGTGTGACTGCCTCCCCTCCCAGTCTGTGTGTGTGATTGCCCCCCCTCCCAGTCTGTGTGTGTGACTGCCCCCCTCCCAGTCTGTGTGTGTGACTGCCCCCCTCCCAGTCTGTGTGTGTGACTGCCCCCCTCCCAGTCTGTGTGTGTGATTGCCCCCCTCCCAGTCTGTGTGTGTGTCTGCCCCCCTCCCTGTCTGTGTGTGTGTCTGCCCCCCTCCCAGTCTGTGTGTGTGTGTATGACTGCCCCCTCCCAGTCTGTGTGTGTGTGACTGCCTCCCCTCCCAGTCTGTGTGTGTGTGTCTGCCCCCCTCCCTGTCTGTGTGTGTGACTGCCCCCCTCCCAGTCTGTGTGTGTGACTGCCCCCCTCCCAGTCTGTGTGTGTGACTGCCCCCCTCCCAGTCTGTGTGTGTGACTGCCCCCCTCCCAGTCTGTGTGTGTGACTGCCCCCCTCCCAGTCTGTGTGTGTGACTGCCCCCCTCCCAGTCTGTGTGTGTGACTGCCCCCCTCCCAGTCTGTGTGTGTGACTGCCTCCCCTCCCAGTCTGTGTGTGTGTGACTGCCCCCCTCCCAGTCTGTGTGTGTGACTGCCTCCCTCCCAGTCTGTGTGTGTGACTGCCCCCCTCCCAGTCTGTGTGTGTGACTGCCTCCCCTCCCAGTCTGTGTGTGTGTGACTGCCCCCCTCCCAGTCTGTGTGTGTGACTGCCTCCCCTCCCAGTCTGTGTGTGTGTCTGCCCCCCTCCCTGTCTGTGTGTGTGACTGCCCCCCCTCCCAGTCTGTGTGTGTGTGACTGCCCCCCTCCCAGTCTGTGTGTGTGACTGCCTCCCCAGACCCCTCCCAGTCTGTGTGTGTGACTGCCCCCCTCCCAGTCTGTGTGTGTGACTGCCCCCCTCCCAGTCTGTGTGTGTGACTGCCTCCCCTCCCAGTCTGTGTGTGTGTGACTGCCCCCCTCCCAGTCTGTGTGTGTGACTGCCCCCCTCCCAGTCTGTGTGTGTGACTGCTCCCCCTCCCAGTCTGTGTGTGTGACTGCCCCCCTCCCAGTCTGTGTGTGTGACTGCTCCCCCTCCCAGTCTGTGTGTGTGACTGCCCCCCCTGCCAGTCTGTGTGTGTGACTGCTCCCCCTCCCAGTTTGTGTGTGTGACTGCCCCCTTCCCAGTCTGTGTGAGTGTGACTGCCCCCCTCCCAGTCTGTGTGTGTGACTGCCTCCCCTCCCAGTCTGTGTGTGTGTGACTGCCCCCTCCCAGTGTGTGTGTGACTGCCCCCTCCCAGTGTGTGTGTGACTGCCCCCCCTCCCAGTGTGTGTGTGACTGCCCCCCCTCCCAGTGTGTGTGTGACTGCCCCCTCCCAGTGTGTGTGTAACTGCCCCCTACCAGTGTGTGTGTGACTGCCCCCTCCCAGTGTGTGTGTGTTTGTGTGTGTGTGTGTGTGACTGCCCCCCTCCCAGTGTGTGTGTGACTGCCCCCCCTCCCAGTGTGTTTGACTGCCCCCTCCCAGTGTGTGTGTGACTGCCCCCCCTCCCAGTGTGTGTGACAGCCCCCCTCCCAGTGTGTGTGTGACTGCCCCCCTCCCAGTCTGTGTGTGTGTGACTGCCCCCCCTCCCAGTGTGTGTGTGACTGCCCCCCTCCCAGTCTGTGTGTGTGTGACAGCCCCACCTCCCAGTGTGTGTGTGACTGCCCCCCCTCCCAGTGTGTGTGTGACTGCCCACCTCCCAGTCTGTGTGTGTGTGACTGCCCCCCCTCCCAGTGTGTGTGTGACTGCCCCCCTCCCAGTCTGTGTGTGTGTGTGACTGCCCCACCACCCAGTGTGTGTGTGACTGCCCCCCCTCCCAGTGTGTGTGTGACTGCCCCCCTGCCAGTCTGTGTGTGTGACTGCCTCCCCTCCCAGTCTGTGTGTGACTGCCCCCCTGCCAGTCTGTGTGTGTGACTGCCTCCCCTCCCAGTCTGTGTGTGTGACTGCCCCCCTCCCAGTCTGTGTGTGTGACTGCCCCCCTCCCAGTCTGTGTGTGTGACTGCCCCCCTCCCAGTCTGTGTGTGTGACTGCCCCCCTCCCAGTCTGTGTGTGTGACTGCCCCCCTCCCAGTCTGTGTGTGTGACTGCCCCCCTCCCAGTCTGTGTGTGTGACTGCCCCCCTCCCAGTCTGTGTGTGTGACTGCCCCCCTCCCAGTCTGTGTGTGTGACTGCCCCCCTCCCAGTCTGTGTGTGTGACTGCCCCCCTCCCAGTCTGTGTGTGTGACTGCCCCCCTCCCAGTCTGTGTGTGTGACTGCCCCCTCCCAGTCTGTGTGTGTGACTGCCCCCCTCCCAGTCTGTGTGTGTGACTGCCCCGATCCCAGTCTGTGTGTGTGTCTGCCCCCTCCCAGTCTGTGTGTGTGTGTATGACTGCCCCCCTCCCAGTCTGTGTGTGTGACTGCCTCCCCTCCCAGTCTGTGTGTGTGTCTGCCCCCCTCCCAGTCTGTGTGTGTGTGTGTGTGTGTATGACTGCCCCCCTCCCAGTCTGTGTGTGTGACTGCCTCCCCTCCCAGTCTGTGTGTGTGTGTCTGCCCCCCTCCCTGTCTGTGTGTGTGACTGCCCCCCTCCCAGTCTGTGTGTGTGTGACTGCCCCCCTCCCAGTCTGTGTGTGTGACTGCCTCCCTCCCAGTCTGTGTGTGTGACTGCCCCCCTCCCAGTCTGTGTGTGTGACTGCCTCCCCTCCCAGTCTGTGTGTGTGTGACTGCCCCCCTCCCAGTCTGTGTGTGTGACTGCACCCCCTCCCAGTCTGTGTGTGTGTGTATGACTGCCCCCCTCCCAGTCTGTGTGTGTGACTGCCTCCCCTCCCAGTCTGTGTGTGTGTCTGCCCCCCTCCCTGTCTGTGTGTGTGACTGCCCCCCCTCCCAGTCTGTGTGTGTGTGACTGCCCCCCTCCCAGTCTGTGTGTGTGACTGCCTCCCCAGACCCCTCCCAGTCTGTGTGTGTGACTGCCTCCCTCCCAGTCTGTGTGTGTGACTGCCCCCCTCCCAGTCTGTGTGTGTGACTGCCTCCCCTCCCAGTCTGTGTGTGTGTGACTGCCCCCCTCCCAGTCTGTGTGTGTGACTGCCCCCCTCCCAGTCTGTGTGTGTGACTGCTCCCCCTCCCAGTCTGTGTGTGTGACTGCCCCCTCCCAGTCTGTGTGTGTGACTGCCCCCCTCCCAGTCTGTGTGTGTGTGTCTGCCCCCCTCCCTGTCTGTGTGTGTGACTGCCCCCCCTCCCAGTCTGTGTGTGTGTGACTGCCCCCCTCCCAGTCTGTGTGTGTGACTGCCTCCCTCCCAGTCTGTGTGTGTGACTGCCCCCCTCCCAGTCTGTGTGTGTGACTGCCTCCCCTCCCAGTCTGTGTGTGTGTGACTGCCCCCCTCCCAGTCTGTGTGTGTGACTGCCCCCCCTCCCAGTCTGTGTGTGTGTGTGTATGACTGCCCCCCTCCCAGTCTGTGTGTTTGACTGCCTCCCCTCCCAGTCTGTGTGTGTGTCTGCCCCCCTCCCTGTCTGTGTGTGTGACTGCCCCCCCTCCCAGTCTGTGTGTGTGTGACTGCCCCCCTCCCAGTCTGTGTGTGTGACTGCCTCCCCAGACCCCTCCCAGTCTGTGTGTGTGACTGCCCCCCTCCCAGTCTGTGTGTGTGACTGCCTCCCCTCCCAGTCTGTGTGTGTGTGACTGCCCCCCTCCCAGTCTGTGTGTGTGACTGCTCCCCCTCCCAGTCTGTGTGTGTGACTGCCCCCCTCCCAGTCTGTGTGAGTGTGACTGCCCCCCTCCCAGTCTGTGTGTGTGACTGCCTCCCCTCCCAGTCTGTGTGTGTGTGACTGCCCCCTCCCAGTGTGTGTGTGACTGCCCCCTCCCAGTGTGTGTGTGACTGCCCCCCCTCCCAGTGTGTGTGTGACTGCCCCCCCTCCCAGTGTGTGTGTGACTGCCCCCTCCCAGTGTGTGTGTAACTGCCCCCTCCCAGTGTGTGTGTGACTGCCCCCTCCCAGTGTGTGTGTGTGTGTGTGTGTGTGTGTGTGTGTGTGACTGCCCCCCTCCCAGTGTGTGTGTGACTGCCCCCCCTCCCAGTGTGTGTGTGACTGCCCCCTCCCAGTGTGTGTGTGACTGCCCCCCCTCCCAGTGTGTGTGACAGCCCCCCTCCCAGTGTGTGTGTGACTGCCCCCCTCCCAGTCTGTGTGTGTGTGACTGCCCCCCCTCCCAGTGTGTGTGTGACTGCCCCCCTCCCAGTCTGTGTGTGTGTGACAGCCCCACCTCCCAGTGTGTGTGTGACTGCCCCCCCCTCCCAGTGTGTGTGTGACTTCCCACCTCCCAGTCTGTGTGTGTGTGACTGCCCCCCCTCCCAGTGTGTGTGTGACTGCCCCCCTCCCAGTCTGTGTGTGTGTGTGACTGCCCCACCACCCAGTGTGTGTGTGACTGCCCCCCCTCCCAGTGTGTGTGTGACTGCCCCCCTGCCAGTCTGTGTGTGTGACTGCCTCCCCTCCCAGTCTGTGTGTGACTGCCCCCCTGCCAGTCTGTGTGTGTGACTGCCTCCCCTCCCAGTCTGTGTGTGTGACTGCCCCCCTCCCAGTCTGTGTGTGTGACTGCCCCCCTCCCAGTCTGTGTGTGTGACTGCCTCCCCTCCCAGTCTGTGTGTGTGACTGCCCCCCTCCCAGTCTGTGTGTGTGACTGCCCCCCTCCCAGTCTGTGTGTGTGACTGCCCCCCTCCCAGTCTGTGTGTGTGACTGCCCCCCTCCCAGTCTGTGTGTGTGACTGCCCCCCTCCCAGTCTGTGTGTGTGACTGCCCCCCTCCCAGTCTGTGTGTGTGACTGCCCCCCTCCCAGTCTGTGTGTGTGACTGCCCCCCTCCCAGTCTGTGTGTGTGACTGCCCCCCTCCCAGTCTGTGTGTGTGTGACTGCCCCCCTCCCAGTCTGTGTGTGTGACTGCCCCCCTCCCAGTCTGTGTGTGTGACTGCCCCCTCCCAGTCTGTGTGTGTGACTGCCCCCCTCCCAGTCTGTGTGTGTGACTGCCCCGATCCCAGTCTGTGTGTGTGTCTGCCCCCCTCCCAGTCTGTGTGTGTGTGTATGACTGCCCCCCTCCCAGTCTGTGTGTGTGACTGCCTCCCCTCCCAGTCTGTGTGTGTGTCTGCCCCCCTCCCTGTCTGTGTGTGTGTCTGCCCCCCTCCCAGTCTGTGTGTGTGTGTGTATGACTGCCCCCCTCCCAGTCTGTGTGTGTGACTGCCTCCCCTCCCAGTCTGTGTGTGTGTGTCTGCCCCCCTCCCTGTCTGTGTGTGTGACTGCCCCCCCTCCCAGTCTGTGTGTGTGTGACTGCCCCCCTCCCAGTCTGTGTGTGTGACTGCCTCCCTCCCAGTCTGTGTGTGTGACTGCCCCCCTCCCAGTCTGTGTGTGTGACTGCCTCCCCTCCCAGTCTGTGTGTGTGTGACTGCCCCCCTCCCAGTCTGTGTGTGTGACTGCCCCCCCTCCCAGTCTGTGTGTGTGTGTATGACTGCCCCCCTCCCAGTCTGTGTGTGTGACTGCCACCCCTCCCAGTCTGTGTGTGTGTCTGCCCCCCTCCCTGTCTGTGTGTGTGACTGCCCCCCCTCCCAGTCTGTGTGTGTGTGACTGCCCCCCTCCCAGTCTGTGTGTGTGACTGCCTCCCCAGACCCCTCCCAGTCTGTGTGTGTGACTGCCTCCCTCCCAGTCTGTGTGTGTGACTGCCCCCCTCCCAGTCTGTGTGTGTGACTGCCTCCCCTCCCAGTCTGTGTGTGTGTGACTGCCCCCCTCCCAGTCTGTGTGTGTGACTGCCCCCCTCCCAGTCTGTGTGTGTGACTGCTCCCCCTCCCAGTCTGTGTGTGTGACTGCCCCCTCCCAGTCTGTGTGTGTGACTGCCCCCCTCCCAGTCTGTGTGTGTGACTGCCCCCCTCCCAGTCTGTGTGTGTGACTGCCCCCCTCCCAGTCTGTGTGTGTGACTGCCCCCTCCCAGTCTGTGTGTGTGACTGCTCCCCCTCCCAGTCTGTGTGTGTGACTGCTCCCCCTCCCAGTCTGTGTGTGTGACTGCCCCCCTCCCAGTCTGTGTGTGTGACTGCCCCCCTCCCAGTCTGTGTGTGTGACTGCCCCCCTCCCAGTATGTGTGTGTGACTGCCCCCCTCCCAGTCTGTGTGTGTGACTGCTCCCCCTCCCTGTCTGTGTGTGTGACTGCCCCCCTCCCAGTCTGTGTGTGTGACTGCCCCCCTCCCAGTCTGTGTGTGTGAATGCCCCCCTCCCAGTCTGTGTGTGTGACTGCCCCCCTCCCAGTCTGTGTGTGTGACTGCCCCCCTCCCAGTCTGTGTGTGTGACTGCCCCCCTCCCAGTCTGTGTGTGTGACTGCCTCCCCTCCCAGTCTGTGTGTGTGTGACTGCCCCCTCCCAGTGTGTGTGTGACTGCCCCCTCCCAGTGTGTGTGTGACTGCCCCCCCTCCCAGTGTGTGTGTGACTGCCCCCCCTCCCAGTGTGTGTGTGACTGCCCCCTCCCAGTGTGTGTGTAACTGCCCCCTCCCAGTGTGTGTGTGACTGCCCCCTCCCAGTGTGTGTGTGTGTGTGTGTGTGTGTGTGACTGCCCCCCTCCCAGTGTGTGTGTGACTGCCCCCCCTCCCAGTGTGTGTGTGACTGCCCCCTCCCAGTGTGTGTGTGACTGCCCCCCCTCCCAGTGTGTGTGACAGCCCCCCTCCCAGTGTGTGTGTGACTGCCCCCCTCCCAGTCTGTGTGTGTGTGACTGGCCCCCCTCCCAGTCTGTGTGTGTGTGACAGCCCCACCTCCCAGTGTGTGTGTGACTGCCCCCCCTCCCAGTGTGTGTGTGACTGCCCACCTCCCAGTCTGTGTGTGTGTGACTGCCCCCCCTCCCAGTGTGTGTGTGACTGCCCCCCTCCCAGTCTGCGTGTGTGTGTGACTGCCCCACCACCCAGTGTGTGTGTGACTGCCCCCCCTCCCAGTGTGTGTGTGACTGCCCCCCTGCCAGTCTGTGTGTGTGACTGCCTCCCCTCCCAGTCTGTGTGTGACTGCCCCCCTGCCAGTCTGTGTGTGTGACTGCCTCCCCTCCCAGTCTGTGTGTGTGACTGCCCCCCTCCCAGTCTGTGTGTGTGACTGCCCCCCTCCCAGTCTGTGTGTGTGACTGCCCCCCTCCCAGTCTGTGTGTGTGACTGCCCCCCTCCCAGTCTGTGTGTGTGACTGCCCCCCTCCCAGTCTGTGTGTGTGACTGCCCCCCTCCCAGTCTGTGTGTGTGACTGCCCCCCTCCCAGTCTGTGTGTGTGACTGCCCCCCTCCCAGTCTGTGTGTGTGACTGCCCCCCTCCCAGTCTGTGTGTGTGACTGCCCCCCTCCCAGTCTGTGTGTGTGACTGCCCCCCTCCCAGTCTGTGTGTGTGACTGCCCCGATCCCAGTCTGTGTGTGTGTCTGCCCCCCTCCCAGTCTGTGTGTGTGACTGCCTCCCCTCCCAGTCTGTGTGTGTGACTGCCCCCCTCCCAGTCTGTGTGTGTGACTGCCTCCCCTCCCAGTCTGTGTGTGTGTGACTGCCCCCCTCCCAGTCTGTGTGTGTGACTGCTCTTCCTCCCAGTCTGTGTGTGTGACTGCCCCCTCCCAGTCTGTGTGAGTGTGACTGCCCCCCTCCCAGTCTGTGTGTGTGACTGCCTCCCCTCCCAGTCTGTGTGTGTGTGACTGCCCCCTCCCAGTGTGTGTGTGACTGCCCCCTCCCAGTGTGTGTGTGACTGCCCCCCCTCCCAGTGTGTGTGTGACTGCCCCCCCTCCCAGTGTGTGTGTGACTGCCCCCTCCCAGTGTGTGTGTAACTGCCCCATCCCAGTGTGTGTGTGACTGCCCCCTCCCAGTGTGTGTGTGTGTGTGTGTGTGACTGCCCCCCTCCCAGTGTGTGTGTGACTGCCCCCCCTCCCACTGTGTGTGTGACTGCCCCCTCCCAGTGTGTGTGTGACTGCCCCCCCTCCCAGTGTGTGTGACAGCCCCCCTCCCAGTGTGTGTGTGACTGCCCCCCTCCCAGTCTGTGTGTGTGTGACTGCCCCCCCTCCCAGTGTGTGTGTGACTGCCCCCCTCCCAGTCTGTGTGTGTGTGACAGCCCCACCTCCCAGTGTGTGTGTGACTGCCCCCCCTCCCAGTGTGTGTGTGACTTCCCACCTCCCAGTCTGTGTGTGTGTGACTGCCCCCCCTCCCAGTGTGTGTGTGACTGCCCCCCTCCCAGTCTGTGTGTGTGTGTGACTGCCCCACCACCCAGTGTGTGTGTGACTGCCCCCCCTCCCAGTGTGTGTGTGACTGCCCCCCTGCCAGTCTGTGTGTGTGACTGCCTCCCCTCCCAGTCTGTGTGTGACTGCCCCCCTGCCAGTCTGTGTGTGTGACTGCCTCCCCTCCCAGTCTGTGTGTGTGACTGCCCCCCTCCCAGTCTGTGTGTGTGACTGCCCCCCTCCCAGTCTGTGTGTGTGACTGCCCCCCTCCCAGTCTGTGTGTGTGACTGCCCCCCTCCCAGTCTGTGTGTGTGACTGCCCCCCTCCCAGTCTGTGTGTGTGACTGCCCCCCTCCCAGTCTGTGTGTGTGACTGCCCCCCTCCCAGTCTGTGTGTGTGACTGCCCCCCTCCCAGTCTGTGTGTGTGACTGCCCCCCTCCCAGTCTGTGTGTGTGACTGCCCCCCCTCCCAGTCTGTGTGTGTGACTGCCCCCCTCCCAGTCTGTGTGTGTGACTGCCCCCTCCCAGTCTGTGTGTGTGACTGCCCCCCTCCCAGTCTGTGTGTGTGACTGCCCCGATCCCAGTCTGTGTGTGTGTCTGCCCCCCTCCCAGTCTGTGTGTGTGTGTATGACTGCCCCCCTCCCAGTCTGTGTGTGTGACTGCCCCCCTCCCAGTCTGTGTGTGTGACTGCCCCCTCCCAGTCTGTGTGTGTGACTGCCTCCCCTCCCAGTCTGTGTGTGTGTCTGCCCCCCTCCCTGTCTGTGTGTGTGTCTGCCCCCCTCCCAGTCTGTGTGTGTGTGTGTGTGTATGACTGCCCCCCTTCCAGTCTGTGTGTGTGACTGCCTCCCCTCCCAGTCTGTGTGTGTGTGTCTGCCCCCCTCCCTGTCTGTGTGTGTGACTGCCCCCCCTCCCAGTCTGTGTGTGTGTGTGACTGCCCCCCTCCCAGTCTGTGTGTGTGACTGCCTCCCTCCCAGTCTGTGTGTGTGACTGCCCCCCTCCCAGTCTGTGTGTGTGACTGCCCCCCTCCCAGTCTGTGTGTGTGACTGCCTCCCCTCCCAGTCTGTGTGTGTGTGACTGCCCCCTCCCAGTGTGTGTGTGACTGCCCCCTCCCAGTGTGTGTGTGACTGCCCCCCCTCCCAGTGTGTGTGTGACTGCCCCCCCTCCCAGTGTGTGTGTGACTGCCCCCTCCCAGTGTGTGTGTAACTGCCCCCTCCCAGTGTGTGTGTGACTGCCCCCTCCCAGTGTGTGTGTGTGTGTGTGTGTGTGTGTGTGACTGCCCCCCTCCCAGTGTGTGTGTGACTGCCCCCCCTCCCAGTGT
Source organism: Ascaphus truei (assembly GCF_040206685.1). Taxonomy (NCBI): domain Eukaryota; kingdom Metazoa; phylum Chordata; class Amphibia; order Anura; family Ascaphidae; genus Ascaphus; species Ascaphus truei. The sequence goes on along the minus strand of NW_027457149.1, from coordinate 69,033 downwards.
GTGTGTGACTGCCCCCTCCCAGTGTGTGTGTGACTGCCCCCCCTCCCAGTGTGTGTGACAGCCCCCCTCCCAGTGTGTGTGTGACTGCCCCCCTCCCAGTCTGTGTGTGTGTGACTGGCCCCCCTCCCAGTCTGTGTGTGTGTGACAGCCCCACCTCCCAGTGTGTGTGTGACTGCCCCCCCTCCCAGTGTGTGTGTGACTGCCCACCTCCCAGTCTGTGTGTGTGTGACTGCCCCCCCTCCCAGTGTGTGTGTGACTGCCCCCCTCCCAGTCTGCGTGTGTGTGTGACTGCCCCACCACCCAGTGTGTGTGTGACTGCCCCCCCTCCCAGTGTGTGTGTGACTGCCCCCCTGCCAGTCTGTGTGTGTGACTGCCTCCCCTCCCAGTCTGTGTGTGACTGCCCCCCTGCCAGTCTGTGTGTGTGACTGCCTCCCCTCCCAGTCTGTGTGTGTGACTGCCCCCCTCCCAGTCTGTGTGTGTGACTGCCCCCCTCCCAGTCTGTGTGTGTGACTGCCCCCCTCCCAGTCTGTGTGTGTGACTGCCCCCCTCCCAGTCTGTGTGTGTGACTGCCCCCCTCCCAGTCTGTGTGTGTGACTGCCCCCCTCCCAGTCTGTGTGTGTGACTGCCCCCCTCCCAGTCTGTGTGTGTGACTGCCCCCCTCCCAGTCTGTGTGTGTGACTGCCCCCCTCCCAGTCTGTGTGTGTGACTGCCCCCCTCCCAGTCTGTGTGTGTGACTGCCCCCCTCCCAGTCTGTGTGTGTGACTGCCCCGATCCCAGTCTGTGTGTGTGTCTGCCCCCCTCCCAGTCTGTGTGTGTGACTGCCTCCCCTCCCAGTCTGTGTGTGTGACTGCCCCCCTCCCAGTCTGTGTGTGTGACTGCCTCCCCTCCCAGTCTGTGTGTGTGTGACTGCCCCCCTCCCAGTCTGTGTGTGTGACTGCTCTTCCTCCCAGTCTGTGTGTGTGACTGCCCCCTCCCAGTCTGTGTGAGTGTGACTGCCCCCCTCCCAGTCTGTGTGTGTGACTGCCTCCCCTCCCAGTCTGTGTGTGTGTGACTGCCCCCTCCCAGTGTGTGTGTGACTGCCCCCTCCCAGTGTGTGTGTGACTGCCCCCCCTCCCAGTGTGTGTGTGACTGCCCCCCCTCCCAGTGTGTGTGTGACTGCCCCCTCCCAGTGTGTGTGTAACTGCCCCATCCCAGTGTGTGTGTGACTGCCCCCTCCCAGTGTGTGTGTGTGTGTGTGTGTGACTGCCCCCCTCCCAGTGTGTGTGTGACTGCCCCCCCTCCCACTGTGTGTGTGACTGCCCCCTCCCAGTGTGTGTGTGACTGCCCCCCCTCCCAGTGTGTGTGACAGCCCCCCTCCCAGTGTGTGTGTGACTGCCCCCCTCCCAGTCTGTGTGTGTGTGACTGCCCCCCCTCCCAGTGTGTGTGTGACTGCCCCCCTCCCAGTCTGTGTGTGTGTGACAGCCCCACCTCCCAGTGTGTGTGTGACTGCCCCCCCTCCCAGTGTGTGTGTGACTTCCCACCTCCCAGTCTGTGTGTGTGTGACTGCCCCCCCTCCCAGTGTGTGTGTGACTGCCCCCCTCCCAGTCTGTGTGTGTGTGTGACTGCCCCACCACCCAGTGTGTGTGTGACTGCCCCCCCTCCCAGTGTGTGTGTGACTGCCCCCCTGCCAGTCTGTGTGTGTGACTGCCTCCCCTCCCAGTCTGTGTGTGACTGCCCCCCTGCCAGTCTGTGTGTGTGACTGCCTCCCCTCCCAGTCTGTGTGTGTGACTGCCCCCCTCCCAGTCTGTGTGTGTGACTGCCCCCCTCCCAGTCTGTGTGTGTGACTGCCCCCCTCCCAGTCTGTGTGTGTGACTGCCCCCCTCCCAGTCTGTGTGTGTGACTGCCCCCCTCCCAGTCTGTGTGTGTGACTGCCCCCCTCCCAGTCTGTGTGTGTGACTGCCCCCCTCCCAGTCTGTGTGTGTGACTGCCCCCCTCCCAGTCTGTGTGTGTGACTGCCCCCCTCCCAGTCTGTGTGTGTGACTGCCCCCCCTCCCAGTCTGTGTGTGTGACTGCCCCCCTCCCAGTCTGTGTGTGTGACTGCCCCCTCCCAGTCTGTGTGTGTGACTGCCCCCCTCCCAGTCTGTGTGTGTGACTGCCCCGATCCCAGTCTGTGTGTGTGTCTGCCCCCCTCCCAGTCTGTGTGTGTGTGTATGACTGCCCCCCTCCCAGTCTGTGTGTGTGACTGCCCCCCTCCCAGTCTGTGTGTGTGACTGCCCCCTCCCAGTCTGTGTGTGTGACTGCCTCCCCTCCCAGTCTGTGTGTGTGTCTGCCCCCCTCCCTGTCTGTGTGTGTGTCTGCCCCCCTCCCAGTCTGTGTGTGTGTGTGTGTGTATGACTGCCCCCCTTCCAGTCTGTGTGTGTGACTGCCTCCCCTCCCAGTCTGTGTGTGTGTGTCTGCCCCCCTCCCTGTCTGTGTGTGTGACTGCCCCCCCTCCCAGTCTGTGTGTGTGTGTGACTGCCCCCCTCCCAGTCTGTGTGTGTGACTGCCTCCCTCCCAGTCTGTGTGTGTGACTGCCCCCCTCCCAGTCTGTGTGTGTGACTGCCTCCCCTCCCAGTCTGTGTGTGTGTGACTGCCCCCTCTCCCAGTCTGTGTGTGTGACTGCCCCCCCTCCCAGTCTGTGTGTGTGTGTGTGTGTGTGTGTGTGTGTGTATGACTGCCCCCCTCCCAGTCTGTGTTTGTGACTGCCTCCCCTCCCAGTCTGTGTGTGTGTCTGCCCCCCTCCCTGTCTGTGTGTGTGACTGCCCCCCCTCCCAGTCTGTGTGTGTGTGACTGCCCCCCTCCCAGTCTGTGTGTGTGACTGCCTCCCCAGACCCCTCCCAGTCTGTGTGTGTGACTGCCTCCCTCCCAGTCTGTGTGTGTGACTGCCCCCCTCCCAGTCTGTGTGTGTGACTGCCTCCCCTCCCTGTCTGTGTGTGTGTGACTGCCCCCCTCCCAGTCTGTGTGTGTGACTGCCCCCCTCCCAGTCTGTGTGTGTGACTGCTCCCCCTCCCAGTCTGTGTGTGTGACTGCTCCCCCTCCCAGTCTGTGTGTGTGACTGCCCCCTCCCAGTCTGTGTGTGTGACTGCCCCCCTCCCAGTCTGTGTGTGTGACTGCCCCCCTCCCAGTCTGTGTGTGTGACTGCCCCCCTCCCAGTCTGTGTGTGTGACTGCCCCCTCCCAGTCTGTGTGTGTGACTGCTCCCCCTCCCAGTCTGTGTGTGTGACTGCTCCCCCTCCCAGTCTGTGTGTGTGACTGCCCCCCTCCCAGTCTGTGTGTGTGACTGCCCCCCTCCCAGTCTGTGTGTGTGACTGCCCCCCTCCCAGTCTGTGTGTGTGACTGCCCCCCTCCCAGTCTGTGTGTGTGACTGCTCCCCCTCCCTGTCTGTGTGTGTGACTGCCCCCCTCCCAGTCTGTGTGTGTGACTGCCCCCCTTCCAGTCTGTGTGTGTGACTGCCCCCCTCCCAGTCTGTGTGTGTGACTGCCCCCCTCCCAGTCTGTGTGTGTGACTGCCCCCCTCCCAGTCTGTGTGTGTGACTGCCCCCCTCCCAGTCTGTGTGTGTGTGACTGCCCCCTCCCAGTGTGTGTGTGACTGCCCCCTCCCAGTGTGTGTGTGACTGCCCCCCCTCCCAGTGTGTGTGTGACTGCCCCCCCTCCCAGTGTGTGTGTGACTGCCCCCTCCCAGTGTGTGTGTAACTGCCCCCTCCCAGTGTGTGTGTGACTGCCCCCTCCCAGTGTGTGTGTGTGTGTGTGTGTGACTGCCCCCCTCCCAGTGTGTGTGTGACTGCCCCCCCTCCCAGTGTGTGTGTGACTGCCCCCTCCCAGTGTGTGTGTGACTGCCCCCCCTCCCAGTGTGTGTGACAGCCCCCCTCCCAGTGTGTGTGTGACTGCCCCCCTCCCAGTCTGTGTGTGTGTGACTGCCCCCCCTCCCAGTGTGTGTGTGACTGCCCCCCTCCCAGTCTGTGTGTGTGTGACAGCCCCACCTCCCAGTGTGTGTGTGACTGCCCCCCCTCCCAGTGTGTGTGTGACTGCCCACCTCCCAGTCTGTGTGTGTGTGACTGCCCCCCCTCCCAGTGTGTGTGTGACTGCCCCCCTCCCAGTCTGTGTGTGTGTGTGACTGCCCCACCACCCAGTGTGTGTGTGACTGCCCCCCCTCCCAGTGTGTGTGTGACTGCCCCCCTGCCAGTCTGTGTGTGTGACTGCCTCCCCTCCCAGTCTGTGTGTGACTGCCCCCCTGCCAGTCTGTGTGTGTGACTGCCTCCCCTCCCAGTCTGTGTGTGTGACTGCCCCCCTCCCAGTCTGTGTGTGTGACTGCCCCCCTCCCAGTCTGTGTGTGTGACTGCCCCCCTCCCAGTCTGTGTGTGTGACTGCCCCCCTCCCAGTCTGTGTGTGTGACTGCCCCCCTCCCAGTCTGTGTGTGTGACTGCCCCCCTCCCAGTCTGTGTGTGTGACTGCCCCCCTCCCAGTCTGTGTGTGTGACTGCCCCCCTCCCAGTCTGTGTGTGTGACTGCCCCCCTCCCAGTCTGTGTGTGTGACTGCCCCCCTCCCAGTCTGTGTGTGTGACTGCCCCCCTCCCAGTCTGTGTGTGTGACTGCCCCGATCCCAGTCTGTGTGTGTGTCTGCCCCCCTCCCAGTCTGTGTGTGTGTGTATGACTGCCCCCCTCCCAGTCTGTGTGTGTGACTGCCTCCCCTCCCAGTCTGTGTGTGTGTCTGCCCCCCTCCCTGTCTGTGTGTGTGTCTGCCGCCCTCCCAGTCTGTGTGTGTGTGTGTGTGTATGACTGCCCCCCTCCCAGTCTGTGTGTGTGACTGCCTCCCCTCCCAGTCTGTGTGTGTGTGTCTGCCCCCCTCCCTGTCTGTGTGTGTGACTGCCCCCACTCCCAGTCTGTGTGTGTGTGACTGCCCCCCTCCCAGTCTGTGTGTGTGACTGCCTCCCTCCCAGTCTGTGTGTGTGACTGCCCCCCTCCCAGTCTGTGTGTGTGACTGCCTCCCCTCCCAGTCTGTGTGTGTGTGTGACTGCCCCCCTCCCAGTCTGTGTGTGTGACTGCCCCCCCTCCCAGTCTGTGTGTGTGTGTATGACTGCCCCCCTCCCAGTCTGTGTGTGTGACTGCCTCCCCTCCCAGTCTGTGTGTGTGTCTGCCCCCCTCCCTGTCTGTGTGTGTGACTGCCCCCCCTCCCAGTCTGTGTGTGACTGCCCCCCTCCCAGTCTGTGTGTGTGACTGCCTCCCCAGACCCCTCCCAGTCTGTGTGTGTGACTGCCTCCCTCCCAGTCTGTGTGTGTGACTGCCCCCCTCCCAGTCTGTGTGTGTGACTGCCTCCCCTCCCAGTCTGTGCGTGTGTGACTGCCCCCCTCCCAGTCTGTGTGTGTGACTGCCCCCCTCCCAGTCTGTGTGTGTGACTGCTCCCCCTCCCAGTCTGTGTGTGTGACTGCCCCCCTCCCAGTCTGTGTGTGTGACTGCCCCCCTCCCAGTCTGTGTGTGTGACTGCCCCCCTCCCAGTCTGTGTGTGTGACTGCCCCCTCCCAGTCTGTGTGTGTGACTGCTCCCCCTCCCAGTCTGTGTGTGTGACTGCTCCCCCTCCCAGTCTGTGTGTGTGACTGCCCCCCTCCCAGTCTGTGTGTGTGACTGCCCCCCTCCCAGTCTGTGTGTGTGACTGCCCCCCTCCCAGTCTGTGTGTGTGACTGCCCCCCTCCCAGTCTGTGTGTGTGACTGCTCCCCCTCCCAGTCTGTGTGTGTGACTGCTCCCCCTCCCAGTCTGTGTGTGTGACTGCTCCCCCTCCCAGTCTGTGTGTGTGACTGCCCCCCTGCCAGTCTGTGTGTGTGACTGCTCCCCCTCCAAGTCTGTGTGTGTGACTGCCCCCCTCCCAGTCTGTGTGAGTGTGACTGCCCCCCTCCCAGTCTGTGTGTGTGACTGCCTCCCCTCCCAGTCTGTGTGTGTGTGACTGCCCCCTCCCAGTGTGTGTGTGACTGCCCCCTCCCAGTGTGTGTGTGACTGCCCCCCCTCCCAGTGTGTGTGTGACTGCCCCCCCTCCCAGTGTGTGTGTGACTGCCCCCTCCCAGTGTGTGTGTAACTGCCCCCTCCCAGTGTGTGTGTGACTGCCCCCTCCCAGTGTGTGTGTGTGTGTGTGTGTGTGTGTGTGTGTGTGTGTGTGTGTGTGTGTGTGTGTGTGTGTGTGTGTGTGTGTGTGTGTGACTGCCCCCCTCCCAGTGTGTGTGTGACTGCCCCCCCTCCCAGTGTGTGTGTGACTGCACCCTCCCAGTGTGTGTGTGACTGCCCCCCCTCCCAGTGTGTGTGACAGCCCCCCTCCCAGTGTGTGTGTGACTGCCCCCCTCCCAGTCTGTGTGTGTGTGACAGCCCCACCTCCCAGTGTGTGTGTGACTGCCCCCCCTCCCAGTGTGTGTGTGACTGCCCCCCTCCCTGTCTGTGTGTGTGTGACTGCCCCCCCTCCCAGTGTGTGTGTGACTGCCCCCCTCCCAGTCTGTGTGTGTGTGTGACTGCCCCACCACCCAGTGTGTGTGTGACTGCCCCCCCTCCCAGTGTGTGTGTGACTGCCCCCCTGCCAGTGTGTGTGTGACTGCCCCCCCTCCCAGTGTGTGTGTGACTGCCCCCCCTCCCAGTGTGTGTGACTGCCCCCCTCCCAGTGTGTGTGTGACTGCCCCCCCCCTCCCAGTGTGTGTGTGACTGCCCCCTCCCAGTGTGTGTGTGACTGCCCCCCCTCCCAGTGTGTGTGTGACTGCCCCCCCCCCCCACCCAGTGTGGGTGTGTGACTGCCCCCCCCACCCAGTGTGGGTGTGTGACTGCCCCCCTCCCAGTGTGGGTGTGTGTGTGTGTGTGTGTGTGTGTGTGTGTGTGACTGCCCCCTCCCAGTCTGTGTGTGTGTGACTACTCCCCTTTCCAGTCTGTGCAAGTGTGACTGCCCGCCTCCCAGTGTGTGTAAGTGCCCCCTCCAAGTCTGTGTGTGTGTGTGTGTGTGTGTGTGTGTGTGTCTGCCCCCTCCCATTCTCTGTGTGTGTGTGTGTCTGCCCCCCTCCCATTCTGTGTGTGTGTGTGTCTGCCCCCCTCCCATTCTGTGTTTGTGTGTGACTGCCCCCCCAGTGTGTGTGTGACTGCCCCCTCCCAGTGTCTGTGTGTATCAGTGACAGAATGTATACAGACACCAACTCACTCACCCACTCACCTACGTGTCAGTCAGTCACCCACGTGTCAGTCAGTCACCCACCCATATGTCAGGCAGTCTAACGTGTCAGTCAATCACCCACCCACGTGTCAGTCAGTCACCCACCCAAGTGTCAGGCAGTCTACCACCCACCCCCCCCAAGTTTCAGGCAGTCTCCCACCCACCCAAGTGTCAGGCAGTCTAAGTGTCAGGCAGTCAACCCAAGTGTCAGACAGTCTCCCAACCACCCAAGTGTCAGGCAGACTCCCATAACCCACGCACCCACCCAAGTGTCAGCAGTCTCCCATAAAAGTGTCAGGCAGTCTCCCATAACCCAGCCACCCGTCAGGCAGTCTCCCATACCCTAGAGAAAGTGCAGCGCACCATGATCCAGAGAAGAGGCAGGTCTGGCAAAAATCTATCTTTATTAGAAAGTCATAAAAACAAGGGATGCAACCCCACCCCACTCTGCCACATAACCAGGATGCTGACGCCCACCTGATGACGTCAGAGCTACCACATGGCGCCCCCTAGTGACGTCAGACGTCTAGGTCTAAATCCCTGGCAATACAGCATAGAGCTGTCTTGGAGGACTGCAGCCACAGCCACATATGGGGGAGTGTTCAGTCTGGGGAGAGGTGTGGCTGTGGCTGCAGTCCTCCAAGACAGCTCTATGCTGTATTGCCAGGGATTTAGACCTAGACGTCTGACGTCACTAGGGGGCGCCATATGGTAGCTCTGACGTCATCAGGTGGGCGTCAGCATCCTGGTTATGTGGCAGAGCGGGGAGGGGTGAGTATCAGGGGGGGTGGTATATATTGTGACTGTTTTCTTGTGTTTGGTAGCCTTCACCTTGAGAAAGGCTGTATTTGACTGCCGAAACGTTGGACTTTATGGCATATTAAACCTCCTTTGATTAAGACCGTGTGCCTGCTTCTTCTTCTTTGTCCGGCTACAGGAAGGGTCAGGAGACAGGGAGGACAGAGGCAGGAGAACCCCATCTGGCTCCGGCCTTGCCTGTCCCTACGAATACAAACATACAACCCCTCACTGAATAACATAGCCCTAACCCCATGTAATAATCCTGGGTGTAAACAAAATAATGGTTTTATGAATATTGTAATGGTTTATTAGGGACCTAGGAGGTGGCCAGTGGGGCTGTTATATGTATTTGTGTTTATTGTGGGTAGCGGGGGTGGGTGAACGGGGTATTGGCCCCAAGGATGGGTGTTTAGGCCTACCGGGTGGGGGGGTAGTGGGAGGGGTTAACCCCTTCATTACCTTAGCGGTATTAACCGCTAAGTTAAAGAAGAGGTTAAGTCATCCCCCAACCCCCTGGCAAGGCCTAAACACCCAGCCAGGGCCAAATACCACCTTCTCCCACCCCCGCTACCCACAATAAGCCTGGCACGGGTGTATAACCCCTTCATTGCCTTGGCGGTAATGAAGTTGCCTGTAAATGCATTTTTTATGCATGGGATTCATGCCGGGGGTCTCTGGTGCTGATATTAATGGATATCAGCTCTGGGACACATGCATGTTATTTTCATCGCAGCTTCACCCCACCTTCTTGCCAACTTTTGTGGCGGGACAATTTGGAGAAGAAACAGCAATTTTAAAGTGGCGATCAGCCGCAATAAGCTGATCAGGGCTTATAGAATTGAGCGTGTTTGAAAAACTGGCGATCAGTGCCGAAAAGTGGCTTATCACCGCGCATCTGCAGATTTTATTTATTTATTTATTTTCCGGCAAAACAAAAAACGGTTATTTTTGCTCTAATCGCCAGCTTCTCTGGGCTTACTGAATCGCTGTAGGCGATTACTGCATGAGGGCCTTAGGGAGGATTTGTTCCTGTAAAGTACACCTAGTTTGGCATAGGATTTGGATGTCAGGGTATCAATGTGCAACCCAAATGTTAAATGGGAGTTGAACTATATGCCCAGATATTTCAAACAAGTAACAGGGGCTAGGATGGTATTAGAGTTGGTTTTTATCTGAAGCTCTGTCATTGGCAGCTTTAGCAATTTAGCTCTGGTCCCAAATACCATTGTTACAGTCTTGTCAGTGTTTAAAATCAGTTTGTTTTGGGAAATCCAGTTTCAAGTCTCAAAAAATCAGATTGAAGTACGTGTTCAAGGTCAGAGAGGCGAGGGCTGCGTGCATATAGGATAAGATCTAAGGCCTCTCACAATAACCCGTTAGGAATATAAATTCCTCATCTATCCGACATAAGTATAAAATATACTCTACCTAGACCCCTAATACAGAGTTACCCACCTTATACGGGAGCAGCTGCCAGACGAGTATAGTAAATGTATCTTATTTCTTTTACCACTGGAGGGCAGCATGGAGTTGCAAGGAGTGGCGCCCGTAAGGACGACGTGCCAGTTAGACGGAAGGAGACGCGCACACACTTTTATGTGAAACGGATATATTTGGGGAGGGATTTAGGAGTCTGAGTGAGAAAATTGATATTTTGTCACAATGGAAAAATGGAAAAATTAACCATTTAAATATGCACAGAATTTATCCCACTTTTGGAAATTAGGGATGTTGCCTAAAAGTTTGAGGATGCATAAAGTGCCACCCCTGGGCTTTAATGAAGCAGCATTTGTGGGATAAAGGGAACAGCATTCTGTATAAAGGTATTTTGGGCTCGATATAAATAATTGAAGCCAAAAACTAATATTAAGGGGCCTATGCAGAGAGCAGCGCGAACGGAAATTTCGGCGTTTTTTAGCGCTATATGGCTATAATAAGGTTGGAAATGGCGAGTTGAGTAAAAAGCGCCATTTTTAATTTTTTTTTAGTAGAACTCGCCGCACGGCTGGCGAGAACCAAAATCTCGCCAGTTTTGAAAAGGGCTGTATGCAGAAAGGCACGATCGCCATCTAGCGGCTGTTCGCGCCATTAAAATGGAGAGAAATTCTACAATTAGCTCCGCCAACAAAAGTTGGCAGGAAACTGGAGCTCACCGGCGAGAGTGAAAAGAAAAAAAAAAAACGCGCTTTTTTTCAAACATGTTTCACCAGCGCGCATCTCGCCGGTTGAAACTCTCCATAATCAAGCATGATTTTAAATGCAGTTTTCTGACCTTTCTGCATATGGAGATAAAATCACGCCATTACAGGTACAATTTATTACCAATTCCAATTATTTCCAGCGCTGCTCTCTGCATAGGCCCCTAAGTAAATTGAGAATGGAAAAATATTCAGCACAAACGTACAGAATGTGATGTTCTGAGAGATCTTACAGATGTTATCAAATCCCACAATGAATGTATAGAAAATGTCTGTATAGAACGAGTCAAACAAGAATATGCCAATAAAACGTTTAATTGGGAGATACAGGGGCCACAATTCAGGTCAGTTAGCTGGAAGAAGGGAAGCCGGTCAGCCGGTAGAGCCGGTCAGCCTGTCAGCCAGTAGAGCAGGTCAGCCGGTCAGCCAGAAGAGCAGGTCAGCCGGTCAGCCAGTAGAGCAGATCAGCCGGTAGAGCAGGTCAGCCGGTCAGCTCTGAGATCAGCATTACTTATATCCCCTAAACGTTGTCCCCTGCATGTAATGCGCAGAACAGCCTGCACTGCATATACTGTACATGAGATACTTAACCCTTTCTTTTCGCTCGACTCTAATCTGAATGATTTGCTAATTGGTTTGTAATTAGAGAGATATTTGTAGCAGAATCCCATGTATGTTCTTTTTACCTTTTTAGATACCGTTTTGTGTTATAAAAGATATGACAGATCAGAGGGGCTTCCTGTTTGCACTCGTGTTTTGGCAGAAGTGTATATGTGACCCTATAAATCTTCATCACACCCGGCTTGGCAGTGTGACACTAGTGCAGCGACCTGGGGAAGAATCACTGAGCTGTTAGCAATAGATACAACGGATAGAAAAGACACTACACATAGGTTGGATTAAAGAGAGTATTTTATTGAAATAATTAATCTCTTTGCTGGTAGGGGCCTGCAGCACATTGCAGAGCGATATAGTAACACGCAGAGCAATGCACTGCAGGCCCCTCCGGCAGCAAAGGAGTGAAGACCAATGCAGGGTGTATAAAGATCTCACTGATAATTCATGCACAAAGGGCAGTTTGTTGCTGTGATCCAGAGGAAGGCGAAACATAACCCCTGCTGTGCAATGGGGGGAAAAAATTCCTTCCTGACCCCATTAAATGGCGATCGGATGGTCCCTGGATCACTGCGCAGTGAGATCAGATGGAACAGCACAGATCAGCGTTGTTATACACAGGGGCACACTCAGTATATAGAGATGCGGGTGATGGGGCCCTTGTGCCCCTGTGTATAACTCACCTGCTCCCCCATCCCCCTGCATATCTATCCCATTCACCCCTTTTCCTCCCGCAGACCTCGCAGGGCCGGCCGGCCATTAGGCGGTCGCCTAGCGCGCAAAGGTCCTAGGGGCGCATTAATAATCATTATTATTTTTTCCTCTTATTATTTCTAATTTATTTATCTTTTTTTAAAAATTATTATTCTTTTTTTTATCCAGTATTTTGGCGCCCTTTTATTTTTATTTTGCGTCGCGCTGGGGTGCGGTCGCACCCCCTGCAGCCCCGATAGCTACGCCACTGTTTATTTTATTATTTTATTTATCTTATTATTTTTTATACAACTGGGGCACAAATTTTAAGTTTTGCCTCGGGCGCATGAAACCCGTGCTCCGGCCCTGCTCCTTGTTCTCTCTCACCCTCTCACGCCCAATATCCCAATCTCCCTCTAGTACCTGCCCCTCCCGCAGCCTTCCTGATCTTATCTGCCTCTCCTGCGGTCAAACCAACTTCTCAGGGCCCCTAGAATACCCCTGGATCTACGCCCTGGCTCCTCTGCTACCTGCTCCCGGGGTCTGCTGCTCCGCCTAAAAAAGGTGAAGCAGCAGATCTGTCCGCACCTCTCGTATTCTGCTACCTGCTCCCGGGGTCTTCTCCTCCACCTAAAAAAGGTGAAGCAGCAGATCCGTCCACACCTCTCGTATTCTCCTAGGCCATCGTCCACCACGTCGCCAGACTTGACATCCGCTTCGTCGTCTACCTCATCGGCCGCCTTGTAGCCCACCTCTTCGCACCACTTGACGCCCGCTTTATCGTATGCCTCGTCGTCCGCCTCGTAGCCCGCCTCGTCGTCTGGTGGCACAAAGGGCACCACCTTCGTGCGTGTCCTGATCTGCAGGAGACATGAAGTGTTTGTAACCAGGGACAGTGATACTCTGTATCGCAAGAGCTCCTGTGCCACTTATACCCCCTCCCCAATACCACGTTATACCGCCCTCCACAGGGCAAATACCCGTTATACCCACCTCCCCAGGCTCAGTACCCAGTTATACAACCCTCCCAAGGCCCAGTACCCTGTTATACAACCCTCCCAAGGCCCAGTACCCTGCTATACGCCCCTCCCCAGGCCCAGTACCCGTTATACCCACCTCACCAGGCTCAGTACCCAGTTATACAACCCTCCCAAGGCCCAGTACCCAGTTATACAACCCTCCCAAGGCCCAGTACCCTGCTATACGCCCCTCTTCAGGCCCAGTACCCGTTATACCCACCTCACCAGGCCCAGAACCCGTTATACCCACCTCACCAGGCCCAGTACCCATTATATACCCCTCCCTAGAAGGTCATGTTTCTATTTATCAAAAATACATTGAGTTACCTCTGGTTTTCAAGCATGTCCTGGGGGAGTTATCACAGAGACACAGAAACGTCGCTGAGTTTGGTGAGTAACTCCCTTAAACTCTCAGCAGTTGAATTCCCCATTAGGCGCTTAATGCGTTAAAAACAAGCGTTGCTATTTCTTTGCATGAAGTTGCAGGTAATTGGAAGAGTTACACAGTGACGGCTATTTCATCACTCACCTTCTTCCATCGAATCGGTCTTAGCGGTAGTGATCTCAGTATTATTTCCTCCTTCACATCGGATATCCATATCCATTCTTCGCCTCTGATCTGTATGCAAGACAATGCTTTAAGACAGGGTTGCGCAACCTTTTTCCCCTGCTCCCCCCTCCACCCTCCCCACCTTGTCTCCGACGTTCTGATGTAACGACGTCATGTGATATCACGTTGCTATGGCAATGCCACATCATGTGACGCCACGTTGCTGTCTCCAGAAGCCGCCGGAGACAAGGAAAGGGAACTTACAGAGGCCTTGCGCGCGATTTCCGGCATTTAATTTAAATGCTGTGGGGAAGAGCGAGGGGCCACTGTAAGCGCCGAGCCCCTCCTCCCCAAGAAAATGTCGCACCCCTCGATTTGTGCACCCCTGCTTTAAGAGATATTCTGGGACCCTCCAACTCCTCCATCGGACCCTTCCTCATATTGACTGACCTTGCAGTGCTCTGCACTGACTTGCACTGACCTGCTATGGTGCCTCTCAAAATACCATGCTAACTCATTCTGAACATACATGTGTCCTTTCTACATGTTACTCAGCTTGTATGGGCCACAGACAGCTTTCCCGGGGTCCAGGACTAGTTGCCACCGGGGACACTCACCCATGGGTCGGCGACCTTGCGAGAACCCACCCCCCCAACCTGTTTTCTCTTGCATTGCCATAGACAACAACATTTCGGCCTGCTGGCCTTTCTCAGGTAAAGTGGCTAAACCCACTAAAGCCAGTAAAGAAAGGCCAGCAGCCGAAACATTGTAGTCTGTGGCACAATAAATTATCTTTTTTTATTCAAATCCGTGTGCCCTTTTCCATCAATCATATTGTATACATTGGACAAAATGCCGGTCTTCCCTGAGACTAAGGGGCACCGGTAAAAGTATCACTAATTGTTTTTTTTAGTGTGCAGCAAATCCCCATCATTTTTTGCGTTCTCTTGCTCTGCCCCAATCTGACACACCACCTTGCTCTCTCACCCCCCTCTTACACTCCCGCGTCACCCTTTCCTTCCCCAAAGGTTGTCCTTTAATCAGATCTTACCCAAATTGTCTCCATCTCCCTTGGAAATGTTCTGTCTTTAAACTGTGCGGCTCCTCTTGATCCGAACTTTCTTAGCTGACCCCTTTAGGTTTCGGCTCCGAGGTTCTAAAAAATAAGCTACTCCGAAAAGATGTGAAATATGCGCACGGGTCCTAATGGGGCACTGAGGGGGAGACTTAAATACTAGTAAATATAATCTACTGTGCTAACAAATATAATCTATTAACTAACAAATATAACTTATTAAACTAAGAAATATAATTTATTAAACTAAGAAATATAACTTATTAAACTAAGAAATATAACTTATTAAACTAAGAAATATAACTTATTAAACTAAGAAATATAACTTATTAAACTTACAAATATAATCTATTTAACTAAATAAATATCTATTAAACTAAATAAATATCTATTCAACTAAATAAATATAATCTACTTCAAAACAATACAATAAAAAGCTGGAGAAATGATACGTTAACCAAGCCACAGATTTGATGCCAATGAGCGTTGAACTCCTTGCAGATCCACCGTCAGCTGGTTGTGGCAGAAAGTGGTGACATGCAGTAGAACAGAGTGGTTGAGCTGTAACCACGGCAGTCAGGTCAGAAATCAACACAATATTTTTTGAAATTTAGAATGAGAATGTTCAGTATGTCACATTCTGGGCTCAGACCCTGAGTCCTGTCACATGTTAGCAGCTTGTGATAATAGAAAGTATCCATATACTGGGATGTGATAAGAGACATTATAGTCATTTTATACTGGGTCCCATAACCTGCTTTATATGAAGTATCATTTTACACTAGTAGAGATGTTACATTTTGAAAAAATAGCGCTTCTGGCGACAATGTTCATTTTCTCTACAAATGATAAATGAAAAAGTTGGATAAAACGTTATATGTGTGTGTGCGCGCGCAATATATATATATATATATATATATATATATATATATATATATATATATACTGTAAATATTCCTGTATATTCATTTGCATGTCTTAGACAGGTCTGCAACCCTGTCTTTCACCATTATCTTTAACCTTAATAGTCGTTTATATATATATATATACACATATATATATATATATACATATATATATATATATATATATATATATATATATTTATATTTTTATATATATATACAGAGGGGGGGTGGAATGACCAAAAGGTCATAATGTGTGCACCTTGCACTATACTAAGGTGAAAGGAGGGAAAACCTAAATATTATAACCTGTGTGATATAGGAACAAAAACTGCAATAAAGTGTATAGGTGGTGCTGGCAGGGAAGAGGTTAATATTGATCAAAAAGATAAAGAAAAGCTCCCTATACGCCGCACTAGAGATCACCTAAATCTATGTTAAAACTTAATATTTATTAATAAACAATTAAAATGTGTTTATTGCAGCAGTAATGTGAACCAAAGTAATTAAAATGATTGAAATAAAAACGGAGAGGTTAGCTGTGTACCTAATAGAAACTGACAGTGTACACTACCGACACACTTTATTGAAGTGTGGTCGGTACCGCAAGCCGGGAAATCTCCCGGCTTGCTAGTGGCCGCCCCTCGGCGTGCCGCGCGTCATAGACGCGCGGTCACGCGTCATCGGGAGCGTGCGCCCCCTGCACGCGTGTCCAGGGGCTCCCCGAGGGAGCCCTGGTGTCCCGCGATCGCGGGACAGCGGCAGGGGGTTCCGGGGGACCCGGCGGACCCGGCAGCGGTAGGGAGAGCGCCCCGATCGGAGGGCGCTCTTCCGCTGCTTCGGCGCGCGCCCGTCACACTCGGGCGCGCGCCAGGCTACTGCTGCGGCACAGAACGGGCAAATGCTCGAATAAACTGTGCCGCAGCAGTAGGTCAAAACCACTATTGTCAATTAGAGTGTCCCACAACTATATAATTATACTAGAGGTGGTAGTGATTTGGCTACAATATTGTGTCATTTGAAAACTACTCCTAGATGGTAGTGATGGGTGTAACCTGAATTGATGTGTACGCTCGGTTTGCCAAGTAGATACAGTAGTGGATCAGGTATACATACACATTTGTGCCAGACCGTTAGGTTCAAAATTTAGTGAGCCTGTGGGTCTGTCCTGGTGAGCAATAGCAGTTGATGCAAGATCACAAAGTATGTGTCTTGTACTATGAACCATGAACCATACAATGATTAAGGAGTAGTCAGAGTGTTGTGCTTCCTAATGAAGTCTCCGAAACACTCTGAGAGGAATTAGGCAACAGACCTCTCCGATATAGCCAGCGTACTAGGTGGTAACGCTTAGCCTGCCCTACATATGTTTCACCTGTAGTGGCTTCATCGGGGGCTACTCCTTAATCATTGTATGGTTCATGGTAAGTGCTGTATGTGGATTATAAAGTGTATATATGCTGCATTCAGGGTTATAAGGTCGTTTATAGAGTATATACTGCATTCACGGTTACGTGCGGCATGTGGAGTATAAGGTGTATATATGCTGCATTCAGTGTTATAATGTGCTTTAAGTGGGTTACATGGCGGGTATAGTGGATATACTGCATTCAAGGTTACGCGCTGTATTGGATTATAACGGGTATATATGCTACAGTCAGTGTTATAATGTGCGGTATTTGGGTTACAGGGGTGTATACGGTACCGCAGTGGTGGTGGCGTGCTGTATTTGGATTATATGGTATACACTGTGTAAGGGGGTCACCCCCGGTTCCCCTGATTTTCCTTTGCCCCCTGCCTTACCCCTGTGGCAGTGGGGGAAGGGGATGGAGACTTCTCCCGGCGGGCACCGCCCTCTTGGTTTTGGCGCGAGCTTCGCCCATGCACAGTAAAGATCGCGCACGCGGTCCCCATAGAAAAGAGCTTTGCCAAGGACTACAATTCCCAGCAGCCTCTGGGGACTGCACTTTCACCCTTGTCACAGGCAGCATTGAAGCCAATAGAGCTGGCAGCTTCTCATGCTGCAGAGTTGCAACAATGTTGTGTGCAGACAGGGTTTCTGTCAGTTGCAGCACGTTAGGCAGTCAGGAAGAGGCAGACAAGGGAAGGAGGTAGGGTACGGGAGAGAGGGATCCCCTGTACTAGCCAGCACCCCCTTGGCCCAAGATAGCTCTAGTTATCCCATATAGTGAGTGTTGCCAGGGATGCCCTAGAGTAAGGGACCCTGTCACTCAGGTTAGTCAGTTGTTAGTGGGAGTCAGGACTGGGCCTCGTTAGGGGAGTAGGCAGACGCTTAACCCCTTAGGCCCCAGATAGACTCTCCCTCTCCAGTGTATGGTGTATGTAGGATTGGTTGCTGTGTGTTGTCGCTGCATGTGCTGGGCGCAGTGTGTGCAGCGTGTGTGGATGTCTGCAGGCTGACGGTGTTAGCTGTGTGTCTGCTGCAGGCTGTTAGTATCTAGGAGTAGCGAGTAGCTAGATGTTAGGGAGGATTAGGGACTTGGGTAGCTAGGGGAGTGGGGCAGGGTATTACTCCGCAGGCCCTAGGAGATTTCCCCAAGCCATCCCAGGTTGCGGTTCATCAGGGACAGGCCCTAGGTTAGGGTTCCTGTCACGTTAGGGTTAGTTAGGGATAGATAGGGATAGCGGCGGTTGCTGTTCCCGTGATTCGGTTGCTGTTACCGTGAGACGGTGGGACCCTCGTTGGGGTTCCTGGAGAAGTACCTGGATAGGATCAGACGGATGCATCGCACGTCTGACCCTTTGAGAAGAGTGTTGCAGGCCCGAGCATCGGAGTGCTCGGAAGGTACCTCTGAATTATATGTGCACCAACAGGCCTATTAGTTCATAGTGACTGCGCAGTCACCCACGACCTCCGTAGGAGTACGGGACATTGGGTGTGGGGGATTACAGGACAGTGGGTGGGAACGCCAGACATTGGGCCTGAGGTGATAAGGTTATGATGTTATGTAATGTGTGATATGTGTGTTAGTAAAGTCATATAGTTAATATACATGCTGTCGTGTAAGTGATTATTATTGTGATTGTCCTGCGAGGAACCACTCCCCCTCTGGTGGGAGCCATCGCAGGTGGAGGCGCTGTACCGAGAAGATGTTGTAAGTGATCACCCCTAGTATAATTACCCCAGGTTCCCCGTGGCGGAAGCTCAGCCCTCCTGTGAGCCAACAGGTAATGCACCACACCTGAGTAACCTTGTATGTTCCTACACCTCCATAGTATAATCTGCGATTGGGGGGGGGAATACCCGTTACAACTGCAATCATGGTTACGTGCTGGGTTCTGAATATAATGTTTATAGACCACATGCGCGGTTACATGACGGGTTCGGATTATATGGTGTATATGCTGCATGCTTGGCTTCGGGCTGTTGCGTGGAGCATAGGGTGTGCGTATATACTGCCTTTGGGGGTCATGTGCTGTTTTGGTCCAGCGTTACATGCTACATTCAGGACGACGTGGGGTATACGGTGCGTTATGCTGCAGGCAGAGGTATAACGCGTGTAGGGGTTAATTTCACTTCCTGTTCAGCGCAGGCCCTGGTAGGGCATGGGTAATCCCTCTTCCTGTTCAGCACTTGGCTCCCTCTATCGTATGGGTAATCCCATTTCCTGTTTAATATACGGCCCTGCGGTTGTATGGGTAACCCCACTTCCTGTTCAGCACATGGCCCTGCTATGGACGGGTAACCCCCCACTCACTGTTCAGCACAGGGCCGCATGCCACCGGGTTTGGTGTGTGTGATCCCACTTCCTGTTCAGCGCATGGCCAGGGATGGTGCGGGTAATCCCACTCCCTGACTGGGCACGATCAGGAAAATATGCTGGTATAGCAAATATGCATGCGGGAAGGGGGTAAAGGGGCGGTTGCAAATAGCAGGCCTAACGCCCCTTCTTCGGTTAGCAGGAGGTCCCATGTATCGCTGATAACATATCAATTCATGTTTCTTTCAGTCAGTTTCGGTACCTCGTGCGAGTAGCAATTCAGTTTTCATCCGGATCGGATCCGCCTCCGTCGACCCTCGATACTTCCCATACTCACAGAAAAACCCAGTAGACGGAACACATAGTTAAATCACGCAAATTGAAATGACACTCCCGCGACACTTAGCGCATCAATCAGAATGTACTTCGTAGACAAAATCATACAACTGCAGGCTGACGCGCGAAGCAAGGAAGAAGGCTGGTTCCAGAGGCAGCTGTTGATGCTCATGCACCGGCAGAGTCACCAGCAGTAGTGACACCAGCGATAAGCGCAGCGCCAGTTCTAGCAACGCTAATCGCATCAGCAGCGGCGATAGCTCCAGCTATAGCGACAGTCGTAGCGCCAGCATTGGGGGCGGCGCCAGCGGTAGCGACACCTGTAGTTCCAGCAGCGGCAGTGGCCGCGGTTCCCCCGCAGGCGGTTAACAACACACCTCTAGGGGCCGGTGGGCAGGCCGGGCAAGTGGAATCACCATCCTCCACGCTCCCCCTCCCTCAGGCGGCACCCGCGTCAGAGGAGCTAGCCAAGGATAAGAGGATGCCCGATGCGGCATATAAGGTCTCTTATACATCCAGACCTAGCTCAGTGGGCTTGCACTTGCTGAAAGAGGTGAAGGACAAGATATGGGCCGGGGAGTACGTAGATATATTATCTCTGCTACCAGGCTACAGGGAGGCGTTGTCCGCGTCCTCAAAGACGGGGGAAGCGAAGAAGGTGGATGTGGAAAAGAGGCTTTTCCCACACACCTTTCGCAATTGGTCTAAGGCATTTGTTATCCTGGCTGGAGTAATTGGGGAGAAGGATCCCCAGGCGTGCGCCTCGCTCTTTACGTATCACGACATGATCGAGGAAGCACACCACACTTACGGGGGAACGGGTTGGTGGACATATGACCAGTGCTTTAGGCAATCAATAAAGGCCCAAGAGGTGGTGATACCATGGAACGTCAAGGACGTCAACCTTTATTTGCAGTTTGTGTCTGGGGGCGGGGCAGATTCCTTTCGAGGGTGCGGCACCGGAGGTAGGGGGACATGGCGGAATAACGTACCAGGGACTAGCCAGTCGCTGCGCACCAACTCGGGCGTCTGTTGGCCGTTTAACCAGTCCAACTGCACGTACGACAACTGCCGTTTCCAACACATCTGCTCCTTTTGCGGCGGCCGCCACGCCCAGGCAAAGTGTTTTAAGAAGGGCGGTCGCAGGGGGAGGGGCGCAGGGCGGACGTTTGGACGCGAGGGCAGCGACACCAATAATCGTCACCAATTTGGCACCGTGGCTAGCAAGGTATCCCAATAGGGAAGCAGCCCAGCTACTCTAAGCTGGGTTTAAGGAGGGGTTTAGGATCCCGTTTGAATATCAAGCGGGATCTGAGTTTAGTCGGAACTTGAAATCGGTCAGGACACACGGTGACGTAGCTAGGGAAAAGGTCTGGAAGGAAGTCCAATTGGGAAGGATGGCTGGCCCCTTCGAGTCCCCTCCCTTGCCTAATCTCAGGATTTCCCCATTGGGAGTGGTCCCCAAAAAAAGAGGCTGGGGAGTATAGGTTGATACAACACCTATCCTACCCCGAGGGGTCGTCGGTAAACGACGGCATTGACAGGGAGTTGTGTTCGGTGTCTTTTGCAACGCTGGTGGAAAGGATGGGAGAAGGGGCTCTAATGTCAAAAGCTGACATCAAATCGGCCTTCAGACACTTGCCAGTCCACCCCGAGTGCTTTCATTTGCTAGGCTGCATGCTCGAAGGTCAGTACTACATAGACTTATGCTTACCAATGGGAGGGGCGCTTTCTTGTTTTTATTTCGAGACATTTAGCACCTTCCTAGAATGGGTGGCCCGGAAGAGGGTGCAGGCAGCGGGGGTCATGCACTACTTGGACGACTTCCTTTTTGTTGGCCCCAGGGGTTCGGACTTATGCGCTAGGTGGCTGTTCGAATTTTCAGCCCTGGCGCGTGAGTTCGGCGTTCCTTTGGCCGACGAGAAGACGGTGCGGCCAACAACCACTCTTACCTTTTTGGGCATAGAAATCGACTCTGAGGCGATGGAGTACAGGCTCCCTCCGGAGAAGCTGGTCGCCCTAAGCAGGCTTCTCCGCGAATTCATAGCTCTCAAGAAAACATCATTGAGGCACTTCCAGGCGCTGCTAGGCCACTTAGTATTTGCTGCGCGCGTAATGCCGGCCGGGAGGGTTTTCGCCAGGCGCCTCTCCGCAGCAACGGTCGGGGTGAGACGACCCAACCACTTCATCCGCATCACCGCCGAAATCCGAAAGGACTTGACGGTGTGGCTGCGTTTTTTAAAGGATTATAACGGCAGAACCTTGTGGCGAGGTCCCCCATCCAACAACACAGAGTTGCAGTTGTTTACAGACGCCTCAGGGTCAGTCGGTTTTGGGGCCTACTTCGGTGGGGCATGGTGCGCGGAGCGGTGGCCTCCCCACTGGCAGGGGACGCCGCTCATTAAGAACTTGGCGTTCTTGGAACTATTTCCCTTGCTCGTCGCAGTGCGCCTGTGGGGTCACTTATTCGCGAATAAGCAAGTAATTTTTTGGACAGACAACATGGGTGTAGTGGAAGCCGTGAACAATTTCGGCTCACGCTCCCCGCCGGTGCTGTCCCTTCTGCGCTGTTTCGTACTGGCATGCTTGCAATTGAACATAGCGTTCAAGGCTCGACATGTCCCGGGGGTGGCGAATAACATTGCTGATGCCTTATCCCGGTTACAGATGGCGCTGTTTCGGAGACTGGCCCCCGAGGCGGACCTAATCGGCAGTCCATGCCCTGCAGACCTTTGGGTGCTGGCGACGACCCAGTGACCTCGTTGGTACGATCATCGCTGGCTCCGGGTACGTGGCGGGCCTATTCGGCAGCGTGGCGCGATTATCAAAGTCTGGCAGGGGAATTGGGTCTCGACGTATTGGGAGTCGGGACCTTGCTATCATTTGTCCTAAACTTAAGGGCAAGGGTTTTAGCGGGAGGATCCATAGGGAAAAAAGTGACAGGAGTCTCCTTCTTTTTGCAGCTAGAGGGCAAGGGGGACCCAACGAAGGCGTTTATCATCAAAAGGGTCCTAGCGGGTTTAACAAAGGGGACGGCGACAAATGACAGCAGACGGCCAGTGACACCAGCGATATTAGAAGGTTTAATGCAGGCCACAGACAGAGTGTGCCTATCGGGGTTCGAGGCGAAACTTTTCCGGCTGACGTTTGCATGGGCTTTCTTCGCAGCACTGCGAGCTGGGGAGTTGGTGTGCGCGTCGCGCAAGGGCGAGGGAGGGATGCAGTTTGAGGACATAGTCTTAGGGGAAGGGTGGGTCAAACTACACGTGAAAAGGTCAAAAACAGACCAGCGGGGGAGGGGAGCGTGGATATCTTTGCTAGGGCTACCAGGGACTAAATTTTGCCCAGTGAGCACGCTCAGGGAATACTTGGCATGCAGGCCAGACGGTCAGGGTCCCCTGCTCCTTCACGCAGACGGGGTACCGTTATCTAGATTCCAGTACATGCGGGTTTTCCGCATGTGCCTAAGACACCAGGGCCTCGAAGAGGCACAATACGGGACACATTCGTTCCGGATTGGGGCGGCAACGGAGGCATCACGCGCGGGGCTGTCAGTAGCTGCGATACAAAAGATAGGGCGATGGAAGTCTAACAGATACCGGTCCTATATCAGGCCCGCATTATCTGGGATTTAGCGTGCTTGGATAAACCCCCTCATCCTCTTTATACCTTCACAGACGCCGCACCCACTTGGATAATCGGAGACTCGCTTATACACTGGGCAGAGAAGCGGGCTGTCAAACGCCCATGCGGGGCTAACCTCGGGTTGCGAACGGAGGAGGCAAATGTGGTATGGGGGGGAGGTTGGGGGCTGCGGTGGGCTCAGTTGCTCCCGCGGCTAATGGTGATGGGCAGGGATAGGAGGGCGCCGCAGATCTTGCTCCTCCACGTCGGGGGCAACGACCTGGCCGCTCGACGCTACTTCAAGCTGGTTAATTCAATAAAACACGACCTGGCCCTCATACTCACCAGTTGGCCAGAAGTACAGATCGTTTGGTCGGACATATTGTGCAGGAGAGTGTGGAGGGGCCATCGACCGACCGCGGGTCAAACTGAACAAGATGGTGGGGAAGTTTGTGATGCAGTGTGGGGGATGGCAGATCACCCATCACGAGTTTGACTACAAGTCAACCGGCCTGTTCCGGGCCGACGGCACACACTTATCCGAGATAGGGGCGGACTTGTTCAATAACGATTTGCAGGAGGGGCTGGAGAGGGTCCTTGCGGGGTTGGCGGCACGGTCTAATTTAAGGAGGTTTAAATAGAGCCGTGAGTGGCGGCAGTTCGGGGGTACGTGCTTGTCCTTGCCAGATGGGCTCGGGGCGGGCGTCGCCCGGGGGTAGGAGCGATTGGGCGGGGTCAAGCTAACGTGACACCCGGGAACCCACTCGCGACAACGGCCGGCTCTTTAGGGGTCGGCCGGGTACGGGGGCAGCAGGCCAAGGCCTGGCTGACCCTCTGACCCCAATCTGGCTTGGACTAGCGCTTACTCCAGTATTATGATTGTTAATAAACAAAGCCGCGGCCTTTTATACCTCCAAACTGAGTCTGTCATTACTCGTCTGTTATATGTGGGTACCGGTTCGGAGGGGGAGGGGGTCCCTCGCAGCCTCCCTGGTCATGCAGGAGACAGAAAGGTAGATAGAGACACAGACAGAGAGCTACCAGAGAAGGTGTTACATGGATGAGTGCTGAGTTATTACTGTGACTTTCTGATGCTAACATGACATTAGGTTCTGGGCTCTGCGTCCCACACATGATGAACACCATGACTGTATAAAACTGAGGGGTACATATATGTATATATATATAGCAACTGTAAATATTACTGTATGTTCATTTGCATGTCTTAGACAGGTCTGCAACCCTGTCTTTCCCCATTGTCACCCAGCATACAGCGCTTCCACTGCAGCAAGGGATTCTGGGAAATGACATGCAAATGAGCACTCAGTGCCACCTTTTGTCTCAAGCTCGTATTACACAAGCCAATCCTCAAGCCAATGCATGCTGTTTTAAACACAGCTTTTAGACAGAGGCTGGGATGAGATGCAAAGCCATTAAACCCACTCACAGACATTTTTTTTTTTTTTTTTTACGGTTCACATATTAACAACCATTTAGTATCATTTTACAGAAAATAATAAACCGAAAACATCACTATACAATCCTTATATTGCCAAGACAAAAACCAACCCAAAGGCACAAAACCATTCTAAAAAGCCAAACAAAACAACACATTCCAAGGCATCATCTGTGCATCTACTACCAAACACACTCAATGCAAAAAAATATGGTTACTTCCCATTTCTACACGCGACTTTTCGTACTTTCCACAGGACATTTAACATTGCATCTAATTACTTCACGTGTCCCAGCAATTTCTCTAACGCCTCACGGATATGATACGTACTACATTGTATTCCTAATTTTCTTACTTCCTCTTTAGACACCTCTGCTTTTGGGAACTGTACTTTCAGCCATTCCGTTTTTGAAACATTTAACCCTAAGTCACCTGCCTCTTTATTTATATTATTTATCACCTCTTTTACATGCCACTCCCTCGCCTTCCTTTCTCTCTCGCTTTCATAACTTACTTTTGTTCTTCCACTAAGGCCTGCCTTTTCTCCTTTTCCCCCTTTACTTTCCCTAATCTCTCCCCCTTCACCCCCACTCTGTTGGCCTGCCTTTGCATCACTTTCATTCCCACTTACTCCACTTACACTTCCCTGTATTTTAGTTCCCTCCACGCTTATCTGGCTTTGTGAGGACGAGCTATTGCCCTCACTTCTCTCCTTCTCTCTCACCTCTCCCCTAGCCTCTTTTATTTTAACCCACTGTACATGCTCCTTTTTTAATTCTTCATACTGCTCTTTTGTCAGCTGTTTTCTTTGGTACATCAGTTTTTCTAATCTTTCTATTATCTGTTCCTCACTACTCCCCCCATGCTGCTTCCGAAAAATACCAACCCAAAATAGAACATCTCCCACTGCGTCTTCAAAATGTTCCATCTTCACTTTTAGGGTTACTTTCCCTGATACTTTTACAACTTTACCCTCTACACCTTCCTCTCTAGGCTCCCCTTTACTCTGGCTATCCTTATCTTCTTTTGTTTCTATCCCTTGCAGATTTTTACGCTTTTGAGCTTTTTTCCCTCCTATTTCCATTTCCTCCTCCAAGACATCTTGGGGACCTTCCCTCCCCCTCTGTGCATCTTGAAACTCCATACTTTCCGCCCAGCTAGGTTCCACCACACTCAATGACCGTATTTCCCCCTCCCCCGCATCTTTCTGATGCACTGCTCCCGTCTCCTCCCCTCCCCCCACCTCCAGTTTCTGGGCCAAGGAGTCCAGGAAGAGATCTTCCTCTTTTTTCTCCACGATATCACTTATAGAACCCGCCAAACCCTCTATTGGGCCACTTGCTAGCATTTCTTCTCTTCTTAAATCCTCCTCATACATTGCTGTTATAGCCGGATCAAGCCCTCCCTGTTGGGAACTCTCCATCTCACAAATTCCCAGACCCTCAACTGTCTCTTCCCCTTCGTCTAGCACAATGTCCCCTTTTGCTGCCTGGGCATATGTCCTTTTAGTGCACTGCCGTGCCAAGTGTCCTTCCTCTCCGCATAGATGGCATCTCTTAGGGACTCCACAGTTGGCTGCAGTATGTCCCTCTTCCCCGCAATTACGGCACACAGTTCCCGTTTTCGTGCAACCCTCCTTTGTATGTCCATAAGTGTGGCAATGCCTGCAATATAGAGGCTGTCCCGAGTAAAACAAAAATCCTCTGTCTCCTCTGATATTGAACATGGCCGGTGGGTGTGTAACTCCTCCCGCACATGATGGATCCCGTCTGAACCGTACCCAGAAACGTCTCTTCCCGTTGAACATGCCATACGGATTTTTTAGTTCTTCACCTCCTCTAATCACTTCACAATACCGTTTCAAAAAACACACAATCTCCTCTTTCCTTGCATACGGAGTGTACATGTGAAGTACAAGTGGTCTCTCCTCCAGCATAAAACTTGGGATTACCTTTACATGCAAATGAACATACAGTAATATTTACAGTTGCTTTATGCTTTACTGTGGAGGGTTTTTGTCACTTTTTTACCCACCATAACCTTAATAGTAGTGGTGATTACCTAGTCTAGTCTCAAACCTGCTTTGCCATTAAGACCAACCCCACACTGATGAGACCCATTAAGGTCGAAACAGCTGTGTAGCTGAGCCTGTGTCCCCTTGGCCTTGAGTCATCGTCCCTTCGGGGACTAAAGACTCCTGCTGCTTTTGGGGGGGCACGCCATCTCGAGCTAAGAGGAGTGATCCTGAGTGAGCGGTTCTGAGCGAGCGGATGCGGAAGTGAGGGGCCGGCACCTTTGCCCTGGGACATCGCCTTTACTGGCTAAAGTCCCTTGCTGCTTTTGGGGTGCCGCACCTGAGATTGGGAGAGCAGAGATGACATCGCAAGCTGGAATGCGCAATTCCATTCGGTTCCTGATCGAGGAGACCGAGAGAAGTCGAGTGAACCTGCTGTGGATAGTGGAGAAGGTGCTGAAGCAATTGATCGGTCTGGACACTGAGAGGATCTTCTGCCTTCAGGATTTTCCTGCACAGGGGATTTATGACCTGACCTGTCATCAAGAAGCGGATGTTTGGTGCACTTTTGAAAAGTGCAAGGAGAAGTCTGGTGATCCGATCTTACATGGCATCAAAGTAATTCCAAGTTTTATGCTGGAGGAGAGACCACTTGTACTTCACATGTACACTCCGTATGCAAGGAAAGAGGAGATTGTGACTTTTTTGAAACAGTATTGTGAAATGATCAGAGGAGGTGAAGAACTTAAAAACCCATATGGCATGTTCAACGGGAAGAGACGTTTCTGGGTACGGTTGAGACGGGATCCATCATGTGCGGGAGGAGTGACACACCCACCGGCCATGTTCAATATAAGAGGAGACAGAGGATTTTTGTTTTACTCGGGACAGCCTCTATATTGCAGGCATTGCCACACTTATGGACATACAAAGGAGGGTTGCAGGAAAACGGGAATTGTGTGCCGTAATTGCGGGGAAGAGGGACATACTGCAGCCAACTGTGGAGTCCCTAAGAGATGCCATCTTTGCGGAGAGGAAGGACACTTGGCATGGCAGTGCACTAAAAGGACATATGCCCAGGCAGCAAAAGGGGGCAGTGTGCTAGAAGAAGAGGAAGAGACAGTGGAGGGTCAGGGAATTTTTGAGATGGAGAGTTCCATCTATTTATAGGGGGTGTATATATACCGCATCCGAAGTTACAATGGGCTGTAATGGGGTGACATGGTGTATATAGTGTGTATACTGCACTCGTAGTTACGTTCTGTTGTACGCTAGGGTGTGTATAGGTGCTGCATTCGCCGTTACAATGTACTGTAACTGGGTTACATAGCGTATATAGTGTATATACTGCATTCACGGTTACGTGCTGCATGTGGAGTATAAGGTGTATTTATGCTGCATTCAGTGTTGTAATGTGCTGTAATTGGGTTACATGGCGGGTATAGTGTATATACCGCAGTCAGGGTTAAGTGCGGTATGTGGATTATAAGGTGTACATTTGCTGCATGCAGGGTTATAAGGTGTCGTAATTGGGGTACATGGCGTATATAGAGTATATACTGCATTCACGGTTACGTGCTGCATGTGGAGTATAAGGTGTATTTATAGAGTGACCATTTGTCCCGGTATTGCCGGCACAGTCCCGTTTTTTTCTGTGCTGTCCCGGTTGACAGTCCGTCCCGGAAATGTCCCGGGTTTTGCCCCTGGTGACTGGTACCGTGCGCGAGTCGGCGGCGGTGCGCGGAGGCGGCAGCATGAGGAGGATGCGGCGGTGCGCGGAGGCGGCAGCATGAGGAGGATGCGGCGGTGCGCGGAGGCGGCAGCGTGAGGAGGATGCGGCGGTGCGCGGAGGCGGCAGCGTGAGGAGGATGCGGCGGTGCGCGGAGGCGGCAGCGTGAGGAGGATGCGGCGGTGCGCGGAGGCGGCAGCATGAGGAGGATGCGGCGGTGCGCGGAGGCGGCAGCGTGAGGAGGATGCGGCGGTGCGCGGAGGCGGCAGCGTGAGGAGGATGCGGCGGTGCGCGGAGGCGGCAGCGTGAGGAGGATGCGGCGGTGCGCGGAGGCGGCAGCGTGAGGAGGATGCGGCGGTGCGCGGAGGCGGCAGCGTGAGGAGGATGCGGCCGTATTATTTTTTTTCCCCCAATAGCAGGATGCCGGGGGCGGGGCTTTAGAGTAGAAGCAGGGGATTGGTTGGAGGTCAGGATTTGCCGGGGGCGGGGCTTAGTATTGGGGACGGATGTAGTGTGTGTGTGTGTGTGTGTGTGTGTGTGTGTGTGTGTGTGTGTGTGTGTGTGTGTGTATGTCACTGTGTGTGTGTGTGTGTGTGTGTGTGTGTGTGTGTGTGTGTGTGTGTGTATGTCACTGTGTGTGTGTGTGTGTGTGTGTGTGTGTGTGTGTGTGTGTGTGTGTATGTCACTGTGTGTGTGTGTGTGTGTGTGTGTGTGTGTGTGTGTGTGTGTGTGTGTGTGTGTGTGTGTTTGCACACTGTGTGTATGTCACTGTGTGTGTGTGTGTGTGTGTGTGTGTGTGTGTTCACCAGAAGGAAGGCTCACAGCTGGCAACTGAAACTGCCGGCAGACTGGAAAAAAGCCTCACTACTTCTGGCTCCCTACAGTGGCATTACAGGTAAGCCCCATGTCGCCTGTGTGTGTGACTGCCCCCTTCCCAGTCTGTGTGTGTGACTGCCCCCTTCCCAGTCTGTGTGTGTGTGTCTGCCCCCTTCCCAGTCTGTGTGTGTGTGTCTGCCCCCCTCCCAGTCTGTGTGTGTGACTGCCCCCTTCCCAGTCTGTGTGTGTGTGTCTGCCCCCCTCCCAGTCTGTGTGTGTGACTGCCCCCTTCCCAGTCTGTGTGTGTGTGTCTGCCCCCTTCCCAGTCTGTGTGTGTGTGTCTGCCCCCCTCCCAGTCTGTGTGTGTGACTGCCCCCCTCCCAGTCTGTGTGTGTGACTTCCCCCCCTCCCAGTGTGTGTGACTGCCCCCCTCCCAGTCTGTGTGTGTGACTGCCCCCCTCCCAGTCTGTGTGTGTGACTTCCCCCCCTCCCAGTGTGTGTGACTGCCTCCCCTCCCAGTCTGTGTGTGTGACTGCCCCCCTCCCAGTCTGTGTGTGTGACTGCCTGCCTCCCAGTCTGTGTGACTGCCCCCCTCCCAGTCTGTGTGTGTGACCGCGCATCTGCAGATTTTATTTATTTATTTATTTTCCGGCAAAAAAAAAAACGGTTATTTTTGCTCTAATCGCCAGCTTCTCTGGGCTTACTGAATCGCTGTAGGCGATTACTGCATGAGGGCCTTAGGGAGGATTTGTTCCTGTAAAGTACACCTAGTTTGGCATAGGATTTGGATGTCAGGGTATCAATGTGCAACCCAAATGTTAAATGGGAGTTGAACTATATGCCCAGATATTTCAAACCAGTAACAGGGGCTAGGATGGTATTAGAGCTGGTTTTTATCTGAAGCTCTGTCATTGGTAGCTTTAGCAATTTAGCTCTGGTCCCAAATACCATTGTTACAGTCTTGTCAGTGTTTAAAATCAGTTTGTTTTGGGAAATCCAGTTTCAAGTCTCAAAAAATCAGATTGAAGTATGTGTTCAAGGTCAGAGAGGCGAGGGCTGCGTGCATATAGGATAAGATCTAAGGCCTCTCACAATAACCCGTTAGGAATATAAATTCCTCATCTATCCGACATAAGTATAAAATATACTCTACCTAGACCCCTAATACAGAGTTACCCACCTTATACGGGAGCAGCTGCCAGACGAGTATACACTGGCGACACACTTTATTCGAGCTCGGCTAGTCCCACGAATTCGGGTATACCCGGGTGTATTGAGGTTTGTGACTGTTTTCTGCCCGAGTGCATTGGGTTATTTTCCAGACAGGGATTGAAGCATTTTATTCCCGCTGGCTGCAATACTGCACAGTATATATATATATATGCTGCATTACAATTCATGAATTTATGCCATCTGGTAGACACGCGAAGCATTGCAGCCTATTAAATCCTAATCATTATCATTTAACAGATCAGCCGCCCGTCAGCCAGGCATGAACCCAGGCTGGGAAGGCAAACGGAACGGGGCTTGTCAGAGGTGAGGAGCGGCGCATTCCAGGTATCTGCCAGGTACATACTGGGTATTTGCTCGAATAAAGTGTGTCGGTGCAGTAGTAAATGTATCTTATTTCTTTTGCCACTGGAGGGCAGCGTGGAGTTACACGGAGTGGCGCCCGTAAGGACGACGTGCCAGTTAGGCGGAAGGAGAAGCGCACACACTTTTATGTGAAACGGATATATTTGGGGAGGGATTTTGTAGTCTGAGTGAGAAAATTGATATTTTGTCACAATGGAAAAATTAACCATTTAAATATGCACAGATTTTATCCCACTTTTGGAAATTAGGGATGTTGCCTAAAAGTTTGAGAATGCACAAAGTGCCACCCCTGGGCTTTAATGAAGCAGCATTTGTGGGATAAAGGGATCAGCATTCTGTATAAAGGTATTTTGGGCTCGATATAAATAATTGAAGCCAAAAACTAATATTAAGGGGCCTATGCAGAGAGCAGCGCGAACGGAAATTTCGGCGTTTTTTAGCGCTATATGGCTATAATAAGGTTGGAAATGGCGAGTTGAGTAAAAAGCGCCATTTTTTATTTTTTTTTAGTAGAACTCGCCGCACGGCTGGCGAGAACCAAAATCTCGCCAGTTTTGAAAAGGGCCGTATGCAGAAAGGTATGATCGCCATCTAGGGGCTGTTCGCGCCATTAAAATGGAGAGAAATTCTACAATTAGCTCCGCCAACAACAGTTGGCAGGAAACTGGAGCTCACCGGCGAGAGTGAAAAGAAAAAAAAAAAACGCTCTTTTTTTCAAACATGTTTCACCAGCGCGCATCTCGCCGGTTGAAACTCTCCATAATCAAGCATGATTTTAAATGCAGTTTTCTGACCTTTCTGCATATGGAGATAAAATCACGCCATTACAGGTACAATTTATTACCAATTCCAATTATTTCCAGCGCTGCTCTCTGCAAAGGCCCCTAAGTAAATTGAGAATGGAAAAATATTCAGCACAAACGTACAGAATGTGATGTTCTGAGAGATCTTACAGATGTTATCAAATCCCACAATGAATGTATAGAAAATGTCTGTATAGAACGAGTCAAACAAGAATATGCCAATAAAACGTTTAATTGGGAGATACAGGGGCCACAATTCAGGTCAGTTAGCTGGAAGAAGGGAAGCCGGTCAGCCGGTAGAGCCGGTCAGCCGGTCAGCCAGAAGAGCAGGTCAGCCGGTCAGCCAGTAGAGCAGATCAGCCGGTCAGCCGGTAGAGCAGGTCAGCCGGTCAGCTCTGAGATCAGCATTACTTATATCTCCTAACCTTTGCCCCCTGCATGTAATGCGCAGAACAGCCTGCACTGCATATACTGTACATGAGATACTTAACCCTTTCTTTTCGCTCGACTCTAATCTGAATGATTTGCTAATTGGTTTGTAATTAGAGAGATATTTGTAGCAGAATCCCATGTATGTTCTTTTTACCTTTTTAGATACCGTTTTGTGTAATAAAAGATATGAGATCAGAGGGGCTCCCTGTTTGCACTCGTGTTTTGGCAGAAGTGTATATGTGACCCTATAAATCTCCCTCACACCCGGCTTGGCAGTGTGACACTAGTGCAGCGACCTGGGGAAGAATCACTGAGCTGTTAGCAATAGATACAACGGATAGAAAAGACACTACACATAGGTTGGATTAAAGAGAGTATTTTATTGAAATAATTAATCTCTTTGCTGGGAGGGGCCTGCAGCACATTGCAGAGCGATATAGTAACACGCAGAGCAATGCACTGCAGGCCCCTCCGGCAGCAAAGGAGTGAAGACCAATGCAGGGTGTATAAAGATCTCACTGATAATTCATGCACAAAGGGCTGTTTGTTGCTGTGATCCAGAGGAAGGCGAAACATAACCCCTGCTGTGCAATGGGGGAAAAAAATTCCTTCCTGACCCCATTAAATGGCGATCGGATGGTCCCTGGATCACTGCGCAGTGAGATCAGATGGAGCAGCACAGATCAGCGTTGTTATACACAGGGGCACACTCAGTATATAGAGATGCGGGTGATGGGGCCCTTGTGCCCCTGTGTATAACTCACCTGCTCCCCCATCCCCCTACATATCTATCCCATTCACCCCTTTTCCTCCCGCATACCTCGCAGGGCCGGCCGGCCATTAGGCGGTCGCCTAGCGCGCAAAGGTCCTAGGGGCGCATTAATAATCATTATTATTTTTTCCTCTTATTATTTCTAATTTATTTATCTTTTTTTAAAAATTATTATTCTTTTTTTTATCCAGTATTTTGGCGCCCTTTTATTTTTATTTTGCGTCGCGCTGGGGTGCGGTCGCACCCCCTGCAGCCCCGATAGCTACGCCACTGTTTATTTTATTATTTTATTTATCTTATTATTTTTTATACAACTGGGGCACAAATTTTAAGTTTCGCCTGGGGCGCATGAAACCCGTGCTCCGGCCCTGCTCCTTGTTCTCTCTCACCCTCTCACGCCCAATATCCCAATCTCCCTCTAGTACCTGCCCCTCCCGCAGCCTTCCTGATCTTATCTGCCTCTCCTGCGGTCAAACCAACTTCTCAGGGCCCCTAGAATACCCCTGGATCTACGCCCTGGCTCCTCTGCTACCTGCTCCCGGGGTCTGCTGCTCCGCCTAAAAAAGGTGAAGCAGCAGATCTGTCCGCACCTCTCGTATTCTGCTACCTGCTCCCGGGGTCTTCTCCTCCGCCTAAAAAAGGTGAAGCAGCAGATCCGTCCACACCTCTCGTATTCTCCTAGGCCATCGTCCACCACGTCGCCAGACTTGACATCCGCTTCGTCGTCTGCCTCATCGGCCGCCTTGTAGCCCACCTCTTCGCACCACTTGACGCCCGCTTTATCGTATGCCTCGTCGTCCGCCTCGTAGCCCGCCTCGTCGTCTGGTGGCACAAAGGGCACCACCTTCGTGCGTGTCCTGATCTGCAGGAGACATGAAGTGTTTGTAACCAGGGACAGTGATACTCTGTATCGCAAGAGCTCCTGTGCCACTTATACCCCCTCCCCAATACCACGTTATACCGCCCTCCACAGGGCAAATACCCGTTATACCCACCTCCCCAAGCCCAGTACCCAGTTATACAACCCTCCCCAGGCTCAGTACCCAGTTATACAACCCTCCCAAGGCCCAGTACCCTGCTATACGCCCCTCCCCAGGCCCAGTACCCGTTATACCCACCTCACCAGGCCCAGAACCCGTTATACCCACCTCACCAGGCCCAGTACCCATTATATACCCTTCCCCAGAAGGTCATGTTTCTATTTATCAAAAATACATTGAGTTACCTCTGGTTTTCAAGCATGTCCTGGGGGAGTTATCACAGAGACACAGAAACGTCGCTGAGTTTGGTGAGTAACTCCCTTAAACTCTCAGCAGTTGAATTCCCCATTAGGCGCTTAATGCGTTAAAAACAAGCGTTGCTATTTCTTTGCATGAAGTTGCAGGTAATTGGAAGAGTTACACAGTGACGGCTATTTCATCACTCACCTTCTTCCATCGAATCGGTCTTAGCGGTAGTGATCTCAGTATTATTTCCTCCTTAACATCGGATATCCATATCCATTCTTCGCCTCTGATCTGTATGCAAGACAATGCTTTAAGACAGGGTTGCGCAACCTTTTTCCCCTGCTCCCCCCTCCACCCTCCCCACCTTGTCTCCGACGTTCTGATGTAACGACGTCATGTGATATCACGTTGCTATGGCAATGCCACATCATGTGACGCCACGTTGCTGTCTCCAGAAGCCGCCGGAGACAAGGAAAGGGAACTTACAGAGGCCTTGCGCGCGATTTCCGGCATTTAATTTAAATGCTGTGGGGAAGAGCGAGGGGCCACTGTAAGCGCCGAGCCCCTCCCCAAGAAAATGTCGCACCCCTCGATTTGCGCACCCCTGCTTTAAGAGATATTCTGGGACCCTCCAACTCCTCCATCGGACCCTTCCTCATATTGACTGACCTTGCAGTGCTCTGCACTGACTTGCACTGACCTGCTATGATGCCTCTCAAAATACCATGCTAACTCATTCTGAACATACGTGTGTCCTTTCTACATGTTACTCAGCTTGTATGGGCCACAGACAGCTTTCCCGGGGTCCAGGACTAGTTGCCACCGGGGACACTCACCCATGGGTCGGCGACCTTGCGAGAACCCACCCCCCCAACCTGTTTTCTCTTGCATTGCCATAGACAACAACATTTCAGCCTGCTGGCCTTTCTCAGGTAAAGTGGCTAAACCCACTAAAGCCAATAAAGAAAGGCCAGCAGCCGAAACATTGTAGTCTGTGGCACAATAAATTATCTTTTTTTATTCAAATCCGTGTGCCCTTTTCCATCAATCATATTGTATCCATTGGACGAAATGCCGGTCTTCCCTGAGACTAAGGGGCACCGGTAAAAGTATGACTAATTGGTTTTTTTAGTGTGCAGCAAATCCCCATCATTTTTGCGTTCTCTTGCTCTGCCCCAATCTGACACAGCACCTTGCTCTCTCACCCCCCTCTTACACTCCCGCGTCACCCTTTCCTTCCCCAAAGGTTGTCATTTAATCAGATCTTACCCAAATTGTCTCCATCTCCCTTGGAAATATTCTGTCTTTAAACTGTGCGGCTCCTCTTGATCCGGACTTTCTTAGCTGACCCCTTTAGGTTTCGGCTCCGAGGGTCTAAAAAATAAGCGACTCCGAAAAGATGTGAAATATGCCCACGGGTCCTAATGGGGCACTGAGGGGGAGACTTAAATACTAGTAAATATAATCTACTGTGCTAACAAATATAATCTATTAACTAACAAATATAACTTATTAAACTAAGAAATATAACTTATTAAACTAAGAAATATAATTTATTAAACTAAGAAATATAACTTATTAAACTAAGAAATATAATTTATTAAACTAAGAAATATAACTTATTAAACTAACAAATATATCTTATTAAACTAAGAAATATAATTTATTAAACTAAGAAATATAACTTATTAAACTAAGAAATATAACTTATTAAACTTACAAATATAATCTATTTAACTAAATAAATATCTATTAAACTAAATAAATATCTATTCAACTAAATAAATATAATCTACTTCAAAACAATACAATAAAAAGCTGGAGAAATGATACGTTAACCAAGCCACAGATTTGATGCCAATGAGCGTTGAACTCCTTGCAGATCCACCGTCAGCTGGTTGTGGCAGAAAGTGGTGACATGCAGTAGAACAGAGTGGTTGAGCTGTAACCACGGCAGTCAGGTCAGAAATCAACACAATATTTTTTGAAATTTAGAATGAGAATGTTCAGTATGTCACATTCTGGGCTCAGACACTGAGCCCTGTCACATGTTAGCAGCTTGTGATAATAGAAAGTATCCATATACTGGGATGTGATAAGAGACATTATAGTCATTTTATACTGGGTCCCATAACCTGCTTTATATGAAGTATCATTTTACACTAGTAGAGATGTTACATTTTGAAAAAATAGCGCTTCTGGCGACAATGTTCATTTTCTCTACAAATGATAAATGAAAAAGTTGGATAAAACGTTATATGTGTGTGTGCGCGCGCAATATATATATATATATATATATATATATATATATATAATGAGTGAAAAGAGAAAAAAGTAACCCGTATGGGAGCACTCAGGTATGCAGATTAACATATAGTATTTTATTTATTTGACACAGTGCAAAAAAGGATAAGTAAACAGTACATGATTAAAAACACTTAAAAAAGGCTAGGACCCCTGTCACGGGTACTACCCATAGACACAAGTGGGCAAAACTGGGGAATGACTCAAATTGTCAACCCTTAACATGAAAATGGATAGTGACTCAAGAAACACTTGGATAGGTCAGAATAAATCACAACAGCTTAATGGGTTCACAGACACCTATACAAAGCTAAAGATAATACGTACTACACACCAATGAAGTGACTAGTCAAAATATAAATGACAATCTTAAACCATCATGAATCTGCTTGAGCATACAATTATGTAACCAATACCAACAGCACAAATAAATCACTTGAAGGAAAAAGGTGGCATGATGGGATGAAGTCACTAGATGTGTAGAGCAATGAAGTGTGTGAATAGCATGTATGGAAAATTACCTGATGAACACCTATTAGATAACCTTGTGTGTGTTGTCAGTATCCATAATGAAAAAATAGAGTGTCACAGTCCAAAGATTAGTTGCACCAGTGCTGGGTAGCATAGTTACGTGAACATCTGTCAGGGGTCCTGCCTAGCACCCCCACTCCGACGCACCCCCACTCCAAGTCTAAGTCTCTGGACGAAACGCGTCCATGCTATTCACACACTTCATTGCTCTACACATCTAGTGACTTCATCCCATCATGCCACCTTTTTCCTTCAAGTGATTTATTTGTGCTGTTGGTATTGGTTACATAATTGTATGCTCAAGCAGATTCATGATGGTTTAAGATTGTCATTTATATTTTGACTAGTCACTTCATTGGTGTGTAGTACGTATTATCTTTAGCTTTGTATAGGTGCCTGTGAACCCATTAACCTGTTGTGATTTATTCTGACCGATCCAAGTGTTTCTTGAGTCACTATCCATTTTCATGTTAAGGGTTGACAATTTGAGTCATTCCCTAGTTTTGCCCACTTGTGTCTATGGGTAGTACCCGTGACAGGGGTCCTAGCCTTTTTTAAGTGTTTTTAATCATGTACTGTTTACTTATCCTTTTTTGCACTGTGTCAAATAAATAAAATACTATATGTTAATCTGCATACCTGAGTGCTCCCATACGGGTTACTTTTTTCTCTTTTCACTCATACTATTTACAACCCGTGAGCACCGCCAATTCTTACTGATGTAAAGTTATTTATTGGCTTATGGTGGCATTAATATTGCAAAAGTAGATGCAAGGTTTTTTTCCCCACCTTCCCCCCCTTTTTCCCCCCGTTATTTGAACATATATATTTATATATATATATATATATATATATATATATATATTGTGACAGAAACCAGGGGATGGTAATAAATTCCGTATATAGGGCTCCCAGGATACTAGACAGTTTCTATCCTGTTTGGCCTGGGAGTGCAGCCTTATAATACATACACTCCATCCCACAGTTTGGCAAGCGCTGGAACTGAGGGATGAGAGATCCAGACCAGAGTTTGTCTGCTGCCTGATTTCTGTCACCTGTCATGCTAATTAGGAATCAGGTATGAAAGACTGATTTCCTGTTTGCTCTGGTCTCCCCACAAGAGCCAGGAGGCTGGAAGGCTGCTGAACTACAGAGGGGAGAAGCCTATTCCCCAAACAACTTCAATCTTTCTGTTCATTTGTGTAAGACTGCAAAAGTACCGTGTTTTGATGTTGGAAGTGGAAAAGCCACGTCCAACCCTGAGTCAGGGATATCTAAGTTAAGTTATCGCTCAGGTGAGCAGCTTTTGTTTTGATCTGTTTTCTGTTGTATGCACTGTGGCAGTCTCAGTGCCTGGGACTGAATAAACCAGGCATAGCCTGTTTAAAGGAACAGTACGTGACGCCTCATCATTTAACCTACCCTAAAAGACCGTGTTCTAAACAGTCCCGGACAAACGACGGAGTCCCGGAGTAAGCCGTTTGTCACATATGGTGGAGAATGCGGGCAGAGCACTAGGGGGTCTGCGGGTTGAAGAACTTTGAAAGAAAAAAAAGAAAAAAAGTTTTTTTTCATCCTCTGCAAACAAGATGGAAGACGTGGTGGGTGCGCTGGTACGCAATGTCGCTGCCCAGAAAGACGCGAATGAAACCCAGCAACAGCTGTTACTAGCCCAGCAAGAAACTAATGCAAACCAGCAGCAGACGAATGCAGCCCAGCAACAGCTGCTAATAGCCCAGCAAGAGATTAATGCAAACCAGCAACAGGCGAATGCAAACCAGCAACAGACGAATGAAGCCCTGCAAAACGCGATTGCAAACCAGCAAGAGACAAACCGCTTGCTGAGAGAGGAGCAACAGCGGTTCGCTCAGGGCTTACAGCAGGAACTCGAGATCCTGAGGGGGACTATCAGTAACCTTCCACTGGCAGCGGCAGCCCCAGTTCCGAAAATGACCAGGGCAAGCCACTACCTTCAGAAGATGGGACCCTCGGATGATGTGGAAGCCTATCTTCTCACGTTTGAACGCACGGCACAGAGAGAGGGATGGCCAGAAGCTGAGTGGGCTGGTCCAATCGCACCCTTCCTAAGCGGCGAACCCCAGAAGGCTTACTTTGATCTAGAGCCAGCCGAAGCTAACGTCTATGCAAAATTGAAGTTCGAGATCCTCGCCCGCCTCGGCGTAACCACGGCTGTTCGCGCCCAAAGGTTTCACGCATGGTCCTTCACGATGGATAAAGCCACCCGAAGCCAGATGTATGACCTCATCCACCTCGCCCGGAAGTGGCTACAACCCGAGATCAACTCAGCCAGCCACATCGTGGAACGGTTGGTCATGGACCAGTTCTTGAGGAAACTTCCCTCTGCCTTACGCCGTTGGGTCAGTCGGAGTGACCCCCACAATGCGGATGAGCTTGTGGCCCTCGTAGAAAGGTACAATGCAGCAGAAGAGCACCCGCAACCCACAGTCGTGGAGCAACCCCACTACCCGAGGTTCCAGGACTCTTCCAGAGACGGTAAAAGGGTACCGGGGTTAAGGGGCGCTGAAGAGCGGCGACCACCTTCACGCAGCACCAGCAACAGTGGTTCGCACACTAAGGGCAATAGCCAACATGGGGAGCCGGGAAAAGGCTCTAAGTGGGACACAGACTATGTACCTAAATGTGTAAATTGTCATGAGAGGGGCCACACAGCAAAAATCTGCCCACTAAATGATGAGCCCATGCAATGCAACAGCGTGGAACCTTATTCGCTGTTGTCCCAATGTATGGGCCCTAGCCCAGAGGACCCCTTGAATAACCATCTGTGGGCATTTGTAAAGGTTAATGGTAAGAGGGTTCGGGCACTTCTTGACTCTGGGAGCATGGTCACACTAGTGTCCGAATACCTCTTGCCCATTAAGAAGAAACAGGGAAACAGTTCACAAAGAGTGGCAATTTGTTGTATACATGGGGATAATCATGAATATTCCACTGTTGATGTTTTTTTTGAAACAGAGTTTGGTTCTTTAGATTTCAAGGTGGGTATTGTACCCAAACTGGCACATGATGTGTTAATAGGGACCGACTTTCCCCATTTTCTAAAAATGTGGTCCCCCGCTCAGAATAGCGCCCAGAGTTCAATAGCGGACCATAACGAAGTATTAGAAGAAACAAATCCTTTCCCTTTTTCAGAAATGGAGGTTGACGAGGGCCCAAATAAGAAGGGGGAAAAGGAGGAGTGCTGTAAAATTCCCTTCCCCATCACTACTTTGGTAGGGAATACCCCAAATCAAGATGTTGAGCAGACACTTACCACCCCAGAACCGGATAAGACCCTCGCTGACCTAGAGATCAGTCCTGGGAGTTTTAAGAAGGCCCAGTGGGAAGACCCCACATTAGCGGTAGCAAGGGGAAATATACGGGACCAGAATAGTACTCCTGGCCAACCAGATAGGTCACTTGCTTACCCCTACTTCGAGGTAGAGAACGACCTAGTATATCGGGTTGATAAAAGGAAATCAGTTACAACTAAACAATTGTTGGTACCACGGACATTCCGTAACGTAGTATTACACCTCGCACATAGTCATCCATTGGGGGGACACCTAGGGGTGGAAAAGACAAAAGAAAAGGTTCTCCGAAGCTTCTATTGGCCTGGGGTTCTGGCAGAAATTACGAATTATTGTTCCTCATGCCCAGAATGTCAGATCACCGCCCCGTTCAAGGCGTACCGCAGCCCATTGGTACCCCTTCCCATAATAGAGGTACCATTTGACCGGATTGCTATGGATCTAGTAGGACCCCTAATAAAGTCTGCTAGGGGACATCAGCATATATTGGTAATATTAGATTATGCCACCCGATATCCGGAGGCAGTTCCCCTACGTAGCACCTCAGCTAAAAACATAGCAAAAGAGTTAGTAGTTCTGTTTTCCCGGGTCGGGATTCCTAAAGAGATTCTATCTGACCAGGGAACACCATTTATGTCCCAAGTAACAAAAGAGCTATGTAAACTCCTAAAAATCAAGCATCTCAGAACCTCAGTCTATCATCCACAAACAGATGGTTTAGTGGAAAGGTTCAATAAAACCTTAAAGAGCATGTTACGGCGGGCGGTTGATAAAGATGGGAAAAACTGGGATTGTTTGTTACCGTACCTGTTATTTGCCATTAGGGAAGTTCCCCAATCATCCACAGGCTTCTCCCCGTTTGAACTATTGTATGGCCGACACCCAAGGGGCTTACTGGATATAGCCAAAGAGACTTGGGAACACGAGGTTACCCCTTACAGAAGTGTAATAGAGCATGTTGCCCAGATGCAGGACCGCATTGCTGCAGTCCTACCCATAGTGAGGGAACACATGGAGAAAGCTCAAGAAGCACAGAGGAATACGTATAATAAGGGTGCTAGGGTCAGAATTTTTTTTCCAGGTGATAGGGTACTAGTTCTGGTTCCCACCGTGGAGAGTAAATTCCTTGCTAAATGGCATGGGCCATATGAGGTCTTGGAAAGAGTGGGAGAAGTAAATTATAAGGTAAGACAGCCAGGTAGGAGGAAACCTGAGCAAATTTACCATATAAACCTACTCAAGCCCTGGAAAGATAGAGAAGTCTTGTTAACCCTAGTACCCCCAGGTCCGTCAGAGAATCAAGAAACTGACCCAGAGGTTAGCATAGCTGAAACCCTGTCTGTTCATCAGAAACGAGAGGTTCAGAATTTAGTGAGAAGAAACAAAGAAATCTTCTCTATACGGCCAGGTAGAACTAGCGTAATTGAACATGACCTAGTCTCTGAACCAGGGGTCCGAGTTAACCTTAAACCGTACCGAATCCCAGAGGCCAAAAGAAAGGCTATAAGTTTAGAGGTTAAAAAAATGCTAAAACTAGGTGTAATTGAGGAATCCCAAAGTGGGTGGAACAGCCCTATAGTCTTAGTCCCAAAGCCAGATGGTACAACAAGGTTTTGTAATGACTACCGGAAACTAAACGCGGTGTCAAAATTTGATACTTATCCTATGCCCAGGGTAGATGAACTTGTAGAGAGACTGGGCAAAGCCCGATATCTCACAACCCTAGACCTAACAAAAGGGTACTGGCAGGTTCCCCTCACAGAAAGGGCAAAAGAAAAGACAGCCTTCTCAACCCCAGACGGCCTCTTTCAGTATAAGGTGTTGCCTTTTGGCTTACATGGAGCTCCCGCCACATTCCAAAGAATGATGGATAAAATTTTAAAACCACATGCTCGGTATGCTGCCGCCTACCTGGATGATGTGGTAATCCATAGTGAAGATTGGCAATCCCACCTTCCAAAGGTCCAAGCTGTGCTTGACGCAGTCCGGTCTGCTGGACTAACTGCTAACCCCGCTAAATGCACTATTGGTCTGGAGGAGGCCAAGTATCTGGGATATTCTATTGGCAGAGGTTTACTCAAACCCCAAACACTCAAAGTGGAGGCGATACAAAATTGGCCAAGACCAGTTACAAAAAAACAAGTAAGGACTTTTTTGGGGTTAATTGGGTACTATAGAAGGTTTATTCCCAATTTTGCAACTAAGGCAACCCCACTAACTGACCTCACAAAAGCAAGAGGACCGCTAATGGTAAAGTGGTCCCCCGAAACCGAACAGGCCTTTAGAAGCCTGAAAGAAGCTCTCTGTGCCCAACCAGTGTTGGTCACACCTGACTTCTCCAAAGAGTTCGTAGTCCAAACCGACGCATCTGAGGTTGGGCTGGGGGCGGTACTCTCCCAGGAGTCTCAAGGTGAGGAGCACCCCATCCTTTATTTAAGTAGGAAACTAAATCCCCAGGAGAAAAATTACTCCATAGTAGAGAAAGAGTGTCTCGCAATAAAGTGGGCTGTAGAGACGCTAAAATACTACCTGTTGGGGAGAAAATTCCGGTTGGTCACAGATCATGCACCCCTTACCTGGATGTGTCAAAACAGGGAAAAGAATGCTAGAGTGACCAGGTGGTTCCTAAGCCTACAACCCTTTAAATTTTCTGTGGAACACAGGTCAGGGCACAAACATGGCAATGCTGACGGGTTGTCAAGGATGCACTCCCTAATATCCATGGTCGCTCATCCCTCGAGGTCTGAGCTGGGGGGGAGGATATGTGACAGAAACCAGGGGATGGTAATAAATTCCGTATATAGGGCTCCCAGGATACTAGACAGTTTCTATCCTGTTTGGCCTGGGAGTGCAGCCTTATAATACATACACTCCATCCCACAGTTTGGCAAGCGCTGGAACTGAGGGATGAGAGATCCAGACCAGAGTTTGTCTGCTGCCTGATTTCTGTCACCTGTCATGCTAATTAGGAATCAG
This sequence comes from Ascaphus truei, assembly GCF_040206685.1. NCBI lineage: Eukaryota > Metazoa > Chordata > Amphibia > Anura > Ascaphidae > Ascaphus > Ascaphus truei. Next base: position 26,324 of record NW_027457149.1, on the reverse strand, counting down.
GTATGAAAGACTGATTTCCTGTTTGCTCTGGTCTCCCCACAAGAGCCAGGAGGCTGGAAGGCTGCTGAACTACAGAGGGGAGAAGCCTATTCCCCAAACAACTTCAATCTTTCTGTTCATTTGTGTAAAACTGCAAAAGTACCGTGTTTTGATGTTGGAAGTGGAAAAGCCACGTCCAACCCTGAGTCAGGGATATCTAAGTTAAGTTATCGCTCAGGTGAGCAGCTTTTGTTTTGATCTGTTTTCTGTTGTATGCACTGTGGCAGTCTCAGTGCCTGGGACTGAATAAACCAGGCATAGCCTGTTTAAAGGAACAGTACGTGACGCCTCATCATTTAACCTACCCTAAAAGACCGTGTTCTAAACAGTCCCGGACAAACGACGGAGTCCCGGAGTAAGCCGTTTGTCACAATATATATATATATATATATATATATATATATATATATATATATATACTGTAAATATTCCTGTATTCTTTTCTTGGGGTTGAGGAGGAGCGCTGGATCTCGTGATATGTGAAAAAATATAAATATATATAGTGCAGATGGTAATTCACTGCTTTAAAAGATGTAAAACATAAGAAATGAACTCACAAAAAACGTATAAAATCACTGCATGTCAGAGATCCTTCTCTCTCTGACTGGAGCCCTTTATGTTACTGGAGTCTGTATACTCTCAGTGAAGTGGATGATATGAAAATAAAGAAAACCACAAATAGTGCAAATAGTATGAACTATACAAATGTATTATGCACAGGTAATTAGGAAACTCACATTTTCCATAATAAAGTGGGTGGTGGAGAGAACCGCCGATAGAAGCAGGCTGCTGTTGGGTGCTTCACTTTCCCCTCACAGTGTAGTTCAATGCCTTACTGTTCTTACATCTTACTGATGTAAAGTTATTTATTGGTTTATGGTGGCATTAATATTGCAAAAGTAGATGCAGGGTTTTTTCCCCCACCTTCCCCCCCTTTTTCCCCCCGTTATTTGAACATATATATATATATATATATATATATATATATATATATATATATATATATATATACTGTAAATATTCCTGTATATTCATTTGCATGTCTTAGACAGGTCTGCAACCCTGTCTTTCACCATTATCTTTAACCTTAATAGTCGTATATATATATATATATATATATATATATATATATATATATATATATATATATATATATATATACATATATATATATATTTATATATATATATATACATACACATATAGTATGTATATATATATATCATACTATGGGGCCTATGCAGAGAGCAGCGCTATTTCGAAATTCGCCATTTTTTGGAGAAAATCGCGCAGAAAGCAGCAGAAAATGGCGAGTTCCGAAAAACGCGCCAATTTTTCTTTTCTATTTGTAAAACTCGCCTCGCGGCTGGCGAGAACCTCAATCTCGCCAGTTTAAAAAATATCCGTATGCAGAGAGGCGCGAACGGCATCTAGCGGCTGTTCGCGCCAATAAAAAGGCGCGATTGTCTCCGTTTTGCCTCGCCAAAAAAAACTGCCGCTCGCGGCCATTGCAAAGGGGAAAAAAAAGGTGCGAATTTGTTTTAACACATTTCTGAAGCGTGCATCTCGCCAATTTAAACTCGCCACACGCATCCATGTTAAACATAGCAGAATTCGCACTTTTCTGCATATGGAGATTAAAACTCTCCAAAAAAGCTACTTTTTAATAAATTCGCCAATTTTAAAATTCGCTGCTCTCTGCATAGGCCCCTAAATGTATATATATAGTCTGTTTTATACACACATACACGTGTGTGTGTGTGTGTATATGTGTGTGTGTGTATATATATATATATATATATATATATATATATATATATATATATGGTATAACCCAGAGGTGCGCAAAGTGGGGAGGGGGAGATTTTTCGGGGGGGGGGGTGGCGCGGGCGGTTGCAGAGGCCCCGCGCACTTCCTCGAGGCATTAAAATTAAATGCCGGGGGATCACGTGAGGCCTCTGCAATGCTATTACTTACCTTGACTCTGCCGGCGTCACTCGTGTCCATGGCAACGCGGTGTTAAATTACGCCGCGGGGTCATGTGACGTCACCCTCGTCAAATGCCGCTGCAGGTCACGTAACGCCGCATCAAGGTAAGGGGGGGGGGGCGCGAGCACCAACAGAGGGAAGGCAGGGGGGCGAGCTGCAAAAGTTTGTGCTCCCCTGGTATAACCAATAAATAATATAGCTGATATAGCAATCTGGTTGTCGCTAGAGAGAGATTATAATGGCAGTGAGAAATAGTGGCCAGAATTAATAACAGTGCAATTACTAAAAAGTAGCTGTAATAAAATAATAATAAACACTATGCCTAAACACAATAAAAGTCCAGAAACCTAGCTCTAATAGCTATGTTATAACTCAATCATAAAAGGATCCAATTCGGGCGTCCTCTGGAGCCCTGGCAGCTCTCTTCAGGGAAACAACCACCTCCTCGATAGATATCTAAACAAAACAAAAAGAAGAGAAAGCGCCCGCTCCATGTGTAAATTTGGTTTAACAATTTCATTTCCTGGACAAGATAAAAATAACAAACTCACAAACGCCCGTTTGGTAAAAGCATTGTGTGAGACAGGCTCGGGCTCCGTGGTAATCCGGTGGTCAATCCGCAGCTCCAGACTTTGGACGATGACCGGGAAACTCGATAGGCTGCGCCCCTCGCAGTGTGGTCCTCCGGCAATCTGTAGTATGCAGTTGTGATTCCACTCTGTAATTCCGGTGTCTCGTCTTGGTTGCGTACCAACTTCCCTTCCCGGCGTCAAGACGGATAGTGTGGCAATAACGAGAACAAAGTACCTACGCGTTTCTTCAGCACACGGCCGATTTCATCAGGGGATAATGCTACAACTCACTCGTAATGGTTTTATAGTCCTACAGTCCAATTGGTAATGGCATAATAGATCACATGTGTTACTGATTTTAGATAATACAGTAATAGATTCTTGTATGACACACACACACACACATATATATATATATATACACACATACGTATGTATGTATATATATATATTGTGACAGAAACCAGGGGATGGTAATAAATTCCGTATATAGGGCTCCCAGGATACTAGACAGTTTCTATCCTGTTTGGCCTGGGAGTGCAGCCTTATAATACATACACTCCATCCCACAGTTTGGCAAGCGCTGGAACTGAGGGATGAGAGATCCAGACCAGAGTTTGTCTGCTGCCTGATTTCTGTCACCTGTCATGCTAATTAGGAATCAGGTATGAAAGACTGATTTCCTGTTTGCTCTGGTCTCCCCACAAGAGCCAGGAGGCTGGAAGGCTGCTGAACTACAGAGGGGAGAAGCCTCTTCCCCAAACAGGTTCAATCTTTCTGTTCATTTGTGTAAGACTGCAAAAGTACCGTGTTTTGATGTTGGAAGTGGAAAAGCCACTTCCAACCCTGAGTCAGGGATATCTAAGTTAAGTTATCGCTCAGGTGAGCAGCTTTTGTTTTGATCTGTTTTCTGTTGTATGCACTGTGGCAGTCTCAGTGCCTGGGACTGAATAAACCAGGCATAGCCTGTTTAAAGGAACAGTACGTGACGCCTCATCATTTAACCTACCCTAAAAGACCGTGTTCTAAACAGTCCCGGACAAACGACGGAGCCCCGGAGTAAGCCGTTTGTCACATATGGTGGAGAATGCGGGCAGAGCACTAGGGGGTCTGCGGGTTGAAGAACTTTGAAAAAAAAAAAAAAAGGTTTTTTCATCCTCTGCAAACAAGATGGAAGACGTGGTGGGTGCACTGGTACGCAATGTCGCTGCCCAGAAAGACACGAATGAAACCCAGCAACAGCTGTTAATAGCCCAGCAAGAAACTAATGCAAACCAGCAGCAGACGAATGCAGCCCAGCAACAGCTGCTAATAGCCCAGCAAGAGATTAATGCCAACCAGCAACAGGTGAATGCCAACCAGCAACAGGCGAATGCAAACCAGCAACAGACGAATGAAGCCCTGCAAAACGCGAATGCAAACCAGCAAGAGACAAACCGCTTGCTGAGAGAGGAGCAACAGCGGTTCGCTCAGGGCTTACAGCAGGAACTCGAGATCCTGAGGGGGACTATCAGTAACCTTCCACTGGCAGTGGCAGCCCCAGTTCCGAAAATGACCAGGGCAAGCCACTACCTTCAGAAGATGGGACCCTCGGATGATGTGGAAGCCTATCTTCTCACGTTTGAACGCACGGCACAGAGAGAGGGATGGCCAGAAGCTGAGTGGGCTGGTCTAATCGCACCCTTCCTAAGCGGCGAACCCCAGAAGGCTTACTTTGATCTAGAGCCAGCCGAAGCTAACGTCTATGCAAAATTGAAGTTCGAGATCCTCGCCCGCCTCGGCGTAACCACGGCTGTTCGCGCCCAAAGGTTTCACGCATGGTCCTTCACGATGGATAAAGCCACCCGAAGCCAGATGTATGACCTCATCCACCTCGCCCGGAAGTGGCTACAACCCGAGATCAACTCAGCCAGCCACATCGTGGAACGGTTGGTCATGGACCAGTTCTTGAGGAAACTTCCCTCTGCCTTACGCCGTTGGGTCAGTCGGAGTGACCCCCACAATGCGGATGAGCTTGTGGCCCTCATAGAAAGGTACAATGCAGCAGAAGAGCACCCACAACCCACAGTCGTGGAGCAACCCCACTACCCGAGGTTCCAGGACTCTTCCAGAGATGGTAAAAGGGTACCGGGGTTAAGGGGCGCTGAAGAGCGGCGACCACCTTCACGCAGCACCAGCAACAGTGGTTCGCACACTAAGGGCAATAGCCAACATGGGGAGCCGGGAAAAGGCTCTAAGTGGGACACAGACTATGTACCTAAATGTGTAAATTGTCATGAGAGGGGCCACACAGCAAAAATCTGCCCACTAAATGATGAGCCCATGCAATGCAACAGCGTGTAACCTTATTCGCTGTTGTCCCAATGTATGGGCCCTAGCCCAGAGGACCCCTTGAATAACCATCTGTGGGCATTTGTAAAGGTTAATGGTAAGAGGGTTTGGGCACTTCTTGACTCTGGGAGCATGGTCACACTAGTGTCCGAATACCTCTTGCCCATTAAGAAGAAACAGGGAAACAGTTCACAAAGAGTGGCAATTTGTTGTATACATGGGGATAATCATGAATATTCCACTGTTGATGTTTTTTTTGAAACAGAGTTTGGTTCTTTAGATTTCAAGGTGGGTATTGTACCCAAACTGGCACATGATGTGTTAATAGGGACCGACTTTCCCCATTTTCTAAAAATGTGGTCCCCCGCTCAGAATAGCGCCCAGAGTTCAATAGCGGACCATAACGAAGTATTAGAAGAAACAAATCCTTTCCCTTTTTCAGAAATGGAGGTTGACGAGGGCCCAAATAAGAAGGGGGAAAAGGAGGAGTGCTGTAAAATTCCCTTCCCCATCACTACTTTGGTAGGGAATACCCCAAATCAAGATGTTGAGCAGACACTTACCAACCCAGAACCGGATAAGACCCTCGCTGACCTAGAGGTCAGTCCTGGGAGTTTTAAGAAGGCCCAGTGGGAGGACCCCACATTAGCGGTAGCAAGGGGAAATATACGGGACCAGAATAGTACTCCTGGCCAACCAGATAGGTCACTTGCTTACCCCTACTTCGAGGTAGAGAACGACCTAGTATATCGGGTTGATAAAAGGAAATCAGTTACAACTAAACAATTGTTGGTACCACGGACATTCCGTAATGTAGTATTACACCTCGCACATAGTCATCCATTGGGGGGACACCTAGGGGTGGAAAAGACAAAAGAAAAGGTTCTCCGAAGCTTCTATTGGCCTGGGGTTCTGGCAGAAATTACGAATTATTGTTCCTCATGCCCAGAATGTCAGATCACCGCCCCGTTCAAGGCGTACCGCAGCCCATTGGTACCCCTTCCCATAATAGAGGTACCATTTGACCGGATTGCTATGGATCTAGTAGGACCCCTAATAAAGTCTGCTAGGGGACATCAGCATATATTGGTAATATTAGATTATGCCACCCGATATCCGGAGGCAGTTCCCCTACGTAGCACCTCAGCTAAAAACATAGCAAAAGAGTTAGTAGTTCTGTTTTCCCGGGTCGGGATTCCTAAAGAGATTCTATCTGACCAGGGAACACCATTTATGTCCCAAGTAACGAAAGAGCTATGTAAACTCCTAAAAATCAAGCATCTCAGAACCTCAGTCTATCATCCACAAACAGATGGTTTAGTGGAAAGGTTCAATAAAACCTTAAAGAGCATGTTACGGCGGGCGGTTGATAAAGATGGGAAAAACTGGGATTGTTTGTTACCGTACCTGTTATTTGCCATTAGGGAAGTTCCCCAATCATCCACAGGCTTCTCCCCGTTTGAACTATTGTATGGCCGACACCCAAGGGGCTTACTGGATATAGCCAAAGAGACTTGGGAACACGAGGTTACCCCTTACAGAAGTGTAATAGAGCATGTTGCCCAGATGCAGGACCGCATTGCTGCAGTCCTACCCATAGTGAGGGAACACATGGAGAAAGCTCAAGAAGCACAGAGGAATACATATAATAAGGGTGCTAGGGTCAGAATTTTTTCTCCAGGTGATAGGGTACTAGTTCTGGTTCCCACCGTGGAGAGTAAATTCCTTGCTAAATGGCATGGGCCATATGAGGTCTTGGAAAGAGTGGGAGAAGTAAATTATAAGGTAAGACAGCCAGGTAGGAGGAAACCTGAGCAAATTTACCATATAAACCTACTCAAGCCCTGGAAAGATAGAGAAGTCTTGTTAACCCTAGTACCCCCAGGTCCGTCAGAGAATCAAGAAACTGACCCAGAGGTTAGCATAGCTGAAACCCTGTCTGTTCATCAGAAACGAGAGGTTCAGAATTTAGTGAAAAGAAACAAAGAAATCTTCTCTATACGGCCAGGTAGAACTAGCGTAATTGAACATGACCTAGTCTCTGAACCGGGGGTCCGAGTTAACCTTAAACCGTACCGAATCCCAGAGGCCAAAAGAAAGGCTATAAGTTTAGAGGTTAAAAAAATGCTAAAACTAGGTGTAATTGAGGAATCCCAAAGTGGGTGGAACAGCCCTATAGTCTTAGTCCCAAAGCCAGATGGTACAACAAGGTTTTGTAATGACTACCGGAAACTAAACGCGGTGTCAAAATTTGATACTTATCCTATGCCCAGGGTAGATGAACTTGTAGAGAGACTGGGCAAAGCCCGATATCTCACAACCCTAGACCTAACAAAAGGGTACTGGCAGGTTCCCCTCACAGAAAGGGCAAAAGAAAAGACAGCCTTCTCAACCCCAGACGGCCTCTTTCAGTATAAGGTGTTGCCTTTTGGCTTACATGGAGCTCCCGCCACATTCCAAAGAATGATGGATAAAATTTTAAAACCACATGCTCGGTATGCTGCCGCCTACCTGGATGATGTGGTAATCCATAGTGAAGATTGGCAATCCCACCTTCCAAAGGTCCAAGCTGTGCTTGACGCAGTCCGGTCTGCTGGACTAACTGCTAACCCCGCTAAATGCACTATTGGTCTTGAGGAGGCCAAGTATCTGGGATATTCTATTGGCAGAGGTTTACTCAAACCCCAAACACTCAAAGTGGAGGCGATACAAAATTGGCCAAGGCCAGTTACAAAAAAACAAGTAAGGACCTTTTTGGGGTTAATTGGGTACTATAGAAGGTTTATTCCCAATTTTGCAACTAAGGCAACCCCACTAACTGACCTCACAAAAGCAAGAGGACCGCTAATGGTAAAGTGGTCCCCCGAAACCGAACAGGCCTTTAGAAGCCTGAAAGAAGCTCTCTGTGCCCAACCAGTGTTGGTCACACCTGACTTCTCCAAAGAGTTCGTAGTCCAAACCGACGCATCTGAGGTAGGGCTGGGGGCGGTACTCTCCCAGGAGTCTCAAGGTGAGGAGCACCCCATCCTTTATTTAAGTAGGAAACTAAATCCCCAGGAGAAAAATTACTCCATAGTAGAGAAAGAGTGTCTCGCAATAAAGTGGGCTGTAGAGACGCTCAAATACTACCTGTTGGGGACAAAATTCCGGTTGGTCACAGATCATGCACCCCTTACCTGGATGTGTCAAAACAGGGAAAAGAATGCTACAGTGACCAGGTGGTTCCTAAGCCTACAACCCTTTAAATTTTCTGTGGAACACAGGTCAGGGCACAAACATGGCAATGCTGACGGGTTGTCAAGGATGCACTCCCTAATATCCATGGTCGCTCATCCCTCGAGGTCTGAGCTGGGGGGGAGGATATGTGACAGAAACCAGGGGATGGTAATAAATTCCGTATATAGGGCTCCCAGGATACTAGACAGTTTCTATCCTGTTTGGCCTGGGAGTGCAGCCTTATAATACATACACTCCATCCCACAGTTTGGCAAGCGCTGGAACTGAGGGATGAGAGATCCAGACCAGAGTTTGTCTGCTGCCTGATTTCTGTCACCTGTCATGCTAATTAGGAATCAGGTATGAAAGACTGATTTCCTGTTTGCTCTGGGCTCCCCACAAGAGCCAGGAGGCTGGAAGGCTGCTGAACTACAGAGGGGAGAAGCCTCTTCCCCAAACAGGTTCAATCTTTCTGTTCATTTGTGTAAGACTGCAAAAGTACCGTGTTTTGATGTTGGAAGTGGAAAAGCCACTTCCAACCCTGAGTCAGGGATATCTAAGTTAAGTTATCGCTCAGGTGAGCAGCTTTTGTTTTGATCTGTTTTCTGTTGTATGCACTGTGGCAGTCTCAGTGCCTGGGACTGAATAAACCAGGCATAGCCTGTTTAAAGGAACAGTACGTGACGCCTCATCATTTAACCTACCCTAAAAGACCGTGTTCTAAACAGTCCCGGACAAACGACGGAGCCCCGGAGTAAGCCGTTTGTCACAATATATATATATATATATATATAATATATATATATATATATATACACACACACATACATCTATTTACACACACACACATACATACATACATATAAAACGGTCTTCTTCGGAGAGAAGAAGATATATATATGTATATATAAATATATATATATATACATATATATATGTGTGTGTATATGTGTATATATATATTTACACACACATAATGTTATAGGTTAGCGATGCGTGAACTGGGGGGCGGGAGATTTGTCTGGGGGTGCGCGGGCGGGTGCATAGGTCCCGCGCTCCTCCCCAAGGCATTTAAATGAAATGCCGGGGATCACGTGAGGCCTCTGCAACAGTAACACTGACCGGGATTCAGACACGTCTCCATGGCAACGTGGCATCAAATGACACCGCGGTCATGTGACGTCACTCGACCCCGGAGTGTGCTGGCAGGTAGGAGAGGGGGCGCAAGACCGGGGGAGGCCAGGCAGGGGGACGCAGCTTCAGAAGTTTGCGCTCCCCTGTTATAGATTACCATGCCAACAAATTGTAATAGTGCTACAGGGATCAATAAATATTACATTTAATACTTAATTATTGTGATGTTTCTAATCTACTGTGTGTTACAAATAACATTAATATCTTACAACTGAATACATTGCAATAATGTGATACCTATTTATTTGTGATTTAAAGTGTGTTACATAGTGATAAATTATCTAATAAATAAATCTTAAACTAATCCCACACAGTGACTACTTAATTCTGTGAATAAATGTGTTTTTAATGTCATTACTATGAAGGAGATGAAGATATAGTGTATATATAAATTCCTACCTGCAAACGCCGTCTTAGCCTGTCAGAATACGCGCAGAGTGACCTGTCGTGACACGTCAGGTCACTCTGTAACCGAACCCGGATCTGTGACGCATATGTACTGAGGTGGGGTTGGATCCCCCACGGTTATTTCTTGTTTTATTAATAAATAATTTACTATATTTTAATCTCTGGTGCGCATTGTGTGCATTTTTCTTCTTGCCTGCACAGTGCTTCAGATGCTGCATCTGAAAAAATGCCGGTGGATCGGGATGTGAGGTAGGGAAGTGACGTCCGCGCCGGAACGTTATTGCCACGCCTCCAAATATTCATTGCCACACCCCCAAATCGCACCCGCTGCATACCCTGCAAAGCCATAAAAAAGCTCAGACTTCAGCAAGTGTATTGCAGCGTGTGCGCCTTCCCTCCGTCTGAAATACTATAGACGCAGCCTTATCGACGCTTACTAAATAGGCCCGTGTCTCTCTCTCTCTCTGTGTCTCTCTGTGTCTCTGTCTCTCTCTCTGTGTGTCTCTGTCTCTCTCTGTGTGTTTCTGTCTCTCTCTGTCTGTCTCTCTGTCTCTCTCTGTGTGTCTCTCTGTGTCTCTCTCTCTCTCTCTGTGTCTCTGTCTCTCTCTGTGTGTCTCTGTCTCTCTCTGTGTGTCTCTGTCTCTCTCTGTGTGTCTCTGTGTCTCTGTGTGTGTCTCTGTGTCTCTCTCTCTCTCTCTCTGTGTCTCTGTCTCTCTCTGTGTGTCTCTGTCTCTCTCTGTGTGTCTCTGTGTCTCTGTGTGTGTCTCTCTGTCTCTGTCTCTCTCTGTGTCTCTGTGTCTCTGTGTGTCTCTGTTTCTCTCTGTGTGTCTCTGTGTGTGTCTCTGTATCTCTGTCTCTCTCTGTGTCTCTGTGTGTGTCTCTGTGTCTCTCAAATCAAATCAGCTTGATTGGCATGTCAAAAAAACATTTCAGTATTGCCAAAGCATGAGTAATAGGGGGTGTGGGACAATGATTACACGAATACTAGGGGGTACGGTATAATGGTTATACAGTACATTACTTTTGTCTCTCTCTCTCTGGGCCTCATGCAGAGAGCATCGTTATTTCAAAATTCGCCATTTTTTGTACAATTTCGCGCAGAAACCGGCAGAAAATGGCGAGTTACGAAAAACGCGCCATTTTGTTTTTTCTATTGCTAAAACTCGCCTCGTGGCTGGCGAGAACCTCCGTCTCGCCATTTTTAAAACTCTCCGAATGCAGAGAGGTACGAACGGCATGTAGCGGCTGTTCGCGCCAGGGAAATGGCGCGATTTTCTCATTTTTGCCGCGCCAGGAAAAGTTGGCAATAAAATGGCGCTCGCCGCCTATAGCAAAGGGGGGAAAAAAGCCGCGATTTTTTTTTTACACATTTCTGAAGCGCGCATCTTTCCCATTCAAACTCGCCACACGCATCCATGTTAAACATAGCAGAATTCGCACTTTTCTGCATATGGAGAATAAAACTCTCCAAAAAAGCTACTTTTTATGAAATTCGCCAATTTGAAAATTCTATGCTCTCTGCATGAGGCCCTCTGTGTCTGTCTCTCTCTCATTCTCTGTGTCTCTCTCATTCTCTGTGTCTCTCTCATTCTCTGTGTCTCTCTCATTCTCTGTGTCTCTCTCATTCTCTGTCTCTCTCTCATTCTCTGTCTCTCTCTCATTCTCTGTCTCTCTCTCATTCTCTGTCTCTCTCTCTCATCCCTGTATGATAGGTATGTTCCAACTCTATTTTTTGCTCTTCTTTTCCGTTTGAGAGGAGGGAGTCCCTCACCTCTTCAGCCACACACCAGGAACGCTGGATTGCTTTCAGACGCTCGGAGAGGCGGATACAGTCGTGGATTGCAGGCACTGATTTATCTGGTAAGTACCGCAAACATGCTTGAACAAGGGCCGTAGACATTTTATTTGATGGTTTAGATTACCATTGTCTGTGGTTGTTAGTTATTGGTATTAGAGTTTTTTGATGTTGTTACGAATCAAGTACATTTTGAAGTAGTAATCCCCTCCGAACTGGGCATTCCTGGCCAATAATGCCCTGGCTGTAAGAGTTGAAGGGCCCAAGCAAAGCCCCCACCTCTATACACACTAACACTGTAGGGGCATCAAAGTGTCTCATTGTCATGGCAACGGGGGGTGTCACGTGATGTAATTTGTTTAATAAATTATTTTTTAAGGTGTCCCGGTTTTTCATTTTCGAAATCTGGTCACCCTATGGCAGGTTCCCCTCACAGAAAGGGCAAAAGAAAAGACAGCCTTCTCAACCCCAGACGGCCTCTTTCAGTATAAGGTGTTGCCTTTTGGCTTACATGGAGCTCCCGCCACATTCCAAAGAATGATGGATAAAATTTTAAAACCACATGCTCGGTATGCTGCCGCCTACCTGGATGATGTGGTAATCCATAGTGAAGATTGGCAATCCCACCTTCCAAAGGTCCAAGCTGTGCTTGACGCAGTCCGGTCTGCTGGACTAACTGCTAACCCCGCTAAATGCACTATTGGTCTTGAGGAGGCCAAGTATCTGGGATATTCTATTGGCAGAGGTTTACTCAAACCCCAAACACTCAAAGTGGAGGCGATACAAAATTGGCCAAGGCCAGTTACAAAAAAACAAGTAAGGACCTTTTTGGGGTTAATTGGGTACTATAGAAGGTTTATTCCCAATTTTGCAACTAAGGCAACCCCACTAACTGACCTCACAAAAGCAAGAGGACCGCTAATGGTAAAGTGGTCCCCCGAAACCGAACAGGCCTTTAGAAGCCTGAAAGAAGCTCTCTGTGCCCAACCAGTGTTGGTCACACCTGACTTCTCCAAAGAGTTCAAACCGACGCATCTGAGGTAGGGCTGGGGGCGGTACTCTCCCAGGAGTCTCAAGGTGAGGAGCACCCCATCCTTTATTTAAGTAGGAAACTAAATCCCCAGGAGAAAAATTACTCCATAGTAGAGAAAGAGTGTCTCGCAATAAAGTGGGCTGTAGAGACGCTCAAATACTACCTGTTGGGGACAAAATTCCGGTTGGTCACAGATCATGCACCCCTTACCTGGATGTGTCAAAACAGGGAAAAGAATGCTACAGTGACCAGGTGGTTCCTAAGCCTACAACCCTTTAAATTTTCTGTGGAACACAGGTCAGGGCACAAACATGGCAATGCTGACGGGTTGTCAAGGATGCACTCCCTAATATCCATGGTCGCTCATCCCTCGAGGTCTGAGCTGGGGGGGAGGATATGTGACAGAAACCAGGGGATGGTAATAAATTCCGTATATAGGGCTCCCAGGATACTAGACAGTTTCTATCCTGTTTGGCCTGGGAGTGCAGCCTTATAATACATACACTCCATCCCACAGTTTGGCAAGCGCTGGAACTGAGGGATGAGAGATCCAGACCAGAGTTTGTCTGCTGCCTGATTTCTGTCACCTGTCATGCTAATTAGGAATCAGGTATGAAAGACTGATTTCCTGTTTGCTCTGGGCTCCCCACAAGAGCCAGGAGGCTGGAAGGCTGCTGAACTACAGAGGGGAGAAGCCTCTTCCCCAAACAGGTTCAATCTTTCTGTTCATTTGTGTAAGACTGCAAAAGTACCGTGTTTTGATGTTGGAAGTGGAAAAGCCACTTCCAACCCTGAGTCAGGGATATCTAAGTTAAGTTATCGCTCAGGTGAGCAGCTTTTGTTTTGATCTGTTTTCTGTTGTATGCACTGTGGCAGTCTCAGTGCCTGGGACTGAATAAACCAGGCATAGCCTGTTTAAAGGAACAGTACGTGACGCCTCATCATTTAACCTACCCTAAAAGACCGTGTTCTAAACAGTCCCGGACAAACGACGGAGCCCCGGAGTAAGCCGTTTGTCACAATATATATATATATATATATAATATATATATATATATATATACACACACACATACATCTATTTACACACACACACATACATACATACATATAAAACGGTCTTCTTCGGAGAGAAGAAGATATATATATGTATATATATATATATATATATATATATATACATATATATATGTGTGTGTATATGTGTATATATATATTTACACACACATATACACACACATAATGTTATAGGTTAGCGATGCGTGAACTGGGGGGCGGGAGATTTGTCTGGGGGTGCGCGGGCGGGTGCATAGGTCCCGCGCTCCTCCCCAAGGCATTTAAATGAAATGCCGGGGATCACGTGAGGCCTCTGCAACAGTAACACTGACCGGGATTCAGACACGTCTCCATGGCAACGTGGCATCAAATGACACCGCGGTCATGTGACGTCACTCGACCCCGGAGTGTGCTGGCAGGTAGGAGAGGGGGCGCAAGACCGGGGGAGGCCAGGCAGGGGGACGCAGCTTCAGAAGTTTGCGCTCCCCTGTTATAGATTACCATGCCAACAAATTGTAATAGTGCTACAGGGATCAATAAATATTACATTTAATACTTAATTATTGTGATGTTTCTAATCTACTGTGTGTTACAAATAACATTAATATCTTACAACTGAATACATTGCAATAATGTGATACCTATTTATTTGTGATTTAAAGTGTGTTACATAGTGATAAATTATCTAATAAATACATCTTAAACTAATCCCACACAGTGACTACTTAATTCTGTGAATAAATGTGTTTTTAATGTCATTACTATGAAGGAGATGAAGATATAGTGTATATATAAATTCCTACCTGCAAACGCCGTCTTAGCCTGTCAGAATACGCGCAGAGTGACCTGTCGTGACACGTCAGGTCACTCTGTAACCGAACCCGGATCTGTGACGCATATGTACTGAGGTGGGGTTGGATCCCCCACGGTTATTTCTTGTTTTATTAATAAATAATTTACTATATTTTAATCTCTGGTGCGCATTGTGTGCATTTTTCTTCTTGCCTGCACAGTGCTTCAGATGCTGCATCTGAAAAAATGCCGGTGGATCGGGATGTGAGGTAGGGAAGTGACGTCCGCGCCGGAACGTTATTGCCACGCCTCCAAATATTCATTGCCACACCCCCAAATCGCACCCGCTGCATACCCTGCAAAGCCATAAAAAAGCTCAGACTTCAGCAAGTGTATTGCAGCGTGTGCGCCTTCCCTCCGTCTGAAATACTATAGACGCAGCCTTATCGACGCTTACTAAATAGGCCCGTGTCTCTCTCTCTCTCTGTGTCTCTCTGTGTCTCTGTCTCTCTCTCTGTGTGTCTCTGTCTCTCTCTGTGTGTTTCTGTCTCTCTCTGTCTGTCTCTCTGTCTCTCTCTGTGTGTCTCTCTGTGTCTCTCTCTCTCTCTCTGTGTCTCTGTCTCTCTCTGTGTGTCTCTGTCTCTCTCTGTGTGTCTCTGTCTCTCTCTGTGTGTCTCTGTGTCTCTGTGTGTGTCTCTGTGTCTCTCTCTCTCTCTCTGTGTCTCTGTCTCTCTCTGTGTGTCTCTGTCTCTCTCTGTGTGTCTCTGTGTGTGTCTCTCTGTCTCTGTCTCTCTCTGTGTCTCTGTGTCTCTGTGTGTCTCTGTTTCTCTCTGTGTGTCTCTGTGTGTGTCTCTGTATCTCTGTCTCTCTCTGTGTCTCTGTGTGTGTCTCTGTGTCTCTCAAATCAAATCAGCTTGATTGGCATGTCAAAAAAACATTTCAGTATTGCCAAAGCATGAGTAATAGGGGGTGTGGGACAATGATTACACGAATACTAGGGGGTACGGTATAATGGTTATACAGTACATTACTTTTGTCTCTCTCTCTCTGGGCCTCATGCAGAGAGCATCGTTATTTCAAAATTCGCCATTTTTTGTACAATTTCGCGCAGAAACCGGCAGAAAATGGCGAGTTACGAAAAACGCGCCATTTTGTTTTTTCTATTGCTAAAACTCGCCTCGTGGCTGGCGAGAACCTCCGTCTCGCCATTTTTAAAACTCTCCGAATGCAGAGAGGTACGAACGGCATGTAGCGGCTGTTCGCGCCAGGGAAATGGCGCGATTTTCTCATTTTTGCCGCGCCAGGAAAAGTTGGCAATAAAATGGCGCTCGCCGCCTATAGCAAAGGGGGGAAAAAAGCCGCGATTTTTTTTTTACACATTTCTGAAGCGCGCATCTTTCCCATTCAAACTCGCCACACGCATCCATGTTAAACATAGCAGAATTCGCACTTTTCTGCATATGGAGAATAAAACTCTCCAAAAAAGCTACTTTTTATGAAATTCGCCAATTTGAAAATTCTATGCTCTGTGCATGAGGCCCTCTGTGTCTGTCTCTCTCTCATTCTCTGTGTCTCTCTCATTCTCTGTGTCTCTCTCATTCTCTGTGTCTCTCTCATTCTCTGTCTCTCTCTCATTCTCTGTCTCTCTCTCATTCTCTGTCTCTCTCTCATTCTCTGTCTCTCTCTCTCATCCCTGTATGATAGGTATGTTCCAACTCTATTTTTTGCTCTTCTTTTCCGTTTGAGAGGAGGGAGTCCCTCACCTCTTCAGCCACACACCAGGAACGCTGGATTGCTTTCAGACGCTCGGAGAGGCGGATACAGTCGTGGATTGCAGGCACTGATTTATCTGGTAAGTACCGCAAACATGCTTGAACAAGGGCCGTAGACATTTTATTTGATGGTTTAGATTACCATTGTCTGTGGTTGTTAGTTATTGGTATTAGAGTTTTTTGATGTTGTTACGAATCAAGTACATTTTGAAGTAGTAATCCCCTCCGAACTGGGCATTCCTGGCCAATAATGCCCTGGCTGTAAGAGTTGAAGGGCCCAAGCAAAGCCCCCACCTCTATACACACTAACACTGTAGGGGCATCAAAGTGTCTCATTGTCATGGCAACGGGGGGTGTCACGTGATGTAATTTGTTTAATAAATTATTTTTTAAGGTGTCCCGGTTTTTCATTTTCGAAATCTGGTCACCCTATGGCAGGTTCCCCTCACAGAAAGGGCAAAAGAAAAGACAGCCTTCTCAACCCCAGACGGCCTCTTTCAGTATAAGGTGTTGCCTTTTGGCTTACATGGAGCTCCCGCCACATTCCAAAGAATGATGGATAAAATTTTAAAACCACATGCTCGGTATGCTGCCGCCTACCTGGATGATGTGGTAATCCATAGTGAAGATTGGCAATCCCACCTTCCAAAGGTCCAAGCTGTGCTTGACGCAGTCCGGTCTGCTGGACTAACTGCTAACCCCGCTAAATGCACTATTGGTCTTGAGGAGGCCAAGTATCTGGGATATTCTATTGGCAGAGGTTTACTCAAACCCCAAACACTCAAAGTGGAGGCGATACAAAATTGGCCAAGGCCAGTTACAAAAAAACAAGTAAGGACCTTTTTGGGGTTAATTGGGTACTATAGAAGGTTTATTCCCAATTTTGCAACTAAGGCAACCCCACTAACTGACCTCACAAAAGCAAGAGGACCGCTAATGGTAAAGTGGTCCCCCGAAACCGAACAGGCCTTTAGAAGCCTGAAAGAAGCTCTCTGTGCCCAACCAGTGTTGGTCACACCTGACTTCTCCAAAGAGTTCAAACCGACGCATCTGAGGTAGGGCTGGGGGCGGTACTCTCCCAGGAGTCTCAAGGTGAGGAGCACCCCATCCTTTATTTAAGTAGGAAACTAAATCCCCAGGAGAAAAATTACTCCATAGTAGAGAAAGAGTGTCTCGCAATAAAGTGGGCTGTAGAGACGCTCAAATACTACCTGTTGGGGACAAAATTCCGGTTGGTCACAGATCATGCACCCCTTACCTGGATGTGTCAAAACAGGGAAAAGAATGCTACAGTGACCAGGTGGTTCCTAAGCCTACAACCCTTTAAATTTTCTGTGGAACACAGGTCAGGGCACAAACATGGCAATGCTGACGGGTTGTCAAGGATGCACTCCCTAATATCCATGGTCGCTCATCCCTCGAGGTCTGAGCTGGGGGGGAGGATATGTGACAGAAACCAGGGGATGGTAATAAATTCCGTATATAGGGCTCCCAGGATACTAGACAGTTTCTATCCTGTTTGGCCTGGGAGTGCAGCCTTATAATACATACACTCCATCCCACAGTTTGGCAAGCGCTGGAACTGAGGGATGAGAGATCCAGACCAGAGTTTGTCTGCTGCCTGATTTCTGTCACCTGTCATGCTAATTAGGAATCAGGTATGAAAGACTGATTTCCTGTTTGCTCTGGGCTCCCCACAAGAGCCAGGAGGCTGGAAGGCTGCTGAACTACAGAGGGGAGAAGCCTCTTCCCCAAACAGGTTCAATCTTTCTGTTCATTTGTGTAAGACTGCAAAAGTACCGTGTTTTGATGTTGGAAGTGGAAAAGCCACTTCCAACCCTGAGTCAGGGATATCTAAGTTAAGTTATCGCTCAGGTGAGCAGCTTTTGTTTTGATCTGTTTTCTGTTGTATGCACTGTGGCAGTCTCAGTGCCTGGGACTGAATAAACCAGGCATAGCCTGTTTAAAGGAACAGTACGTGACGCCTCATCATTTAACCTACCCTAAAAGACCGTGTTCTAAACAGTCCCGGACAAACGACGGAGCCCCGGAGTAAGCCGTTTGTCACAATATATATATATATATATATATAATATATATATATATATATATACACACACACATACATCTATTTACACACACACACATACATACATACATATAAAACGGTCTTCTTCGGAGAGAAGAAGATATATATATGTATATATATATATATATATATATATATATACATATATATATGTGTGTGTATATGTGTATATATATATTTACACACACATATACACACACATAATGTTATAGGTTAGCGATGCGTGAACTGGGGGGCGGGAGATTTGTCTGGGGGTGCGCGGGCGGGTGCATAGGTCCCGCGCTCCTCCCCAAGGCATTTAAATGAAATGCCGGGGATCACGTGAGGCCTCTGCAACAGTAACACTGACCGGGATTCAGACACGTCTCCATGGCAACGTGGCATCAAATGACACCGCGGTCATGTGACGTCACTCGACCCCGGAGTGTGCTGGCAGGTAGGAGAGGGGGCGCAAGACCGGGGGAGGCCAGGCAGGGGGACGCAGCTTCAGAAGTTTGCGCTCCCCTGTTATAGATTACCATGCCAACAAATTGTAATAGTGCTACAGGGATCAATAAATATTACATTTAATACTTAATTATTGTGATGTTTCTAATCTACTGTGTGTTACAAATAACATTAATATCTTACAACTGAATACATTGCAATAATGTGATACCTATTTATTTGTGATTTAAAGTGTGTTACATAGTGATAAATTATCTAATAAATAAATCTTAAACTAATCCCACACAGTGACTACTTAATTCTGTGAATAAATGTGTTTTTAATGTCATTACTATGAAGGAGATGAAGATATAGTGTATATATAAATTCCTACCTGCAAACGCCGTCTTAGCCTGTCAGAATACGCGCAGAGTGACCTGTCGTGACACGTCAGGTCACTCTGTAACCGAACCCGGATCTGTGACGCATATGTACTGAGGTGGGGTTGGATCCCCCACGGTTATTTCTTGTTTTATTAATAAATAATTTACTATATTTTAATCTCTGGTGCGCATTGTGTGCATTTTTCTTCTTGTCTGCACAGTGCTTCAGATGCTGCATCTGAAAAAATGCCGGTGGATCGGGATGTGAGGTAGGGAAGTGACGTCCGCGCCGGAACGTTATTGCCACGCCTCCAAATATTCATTGCCACACCCCCAAATCGCGCCGAAGCATACCCTGCAAAGCCATAAAAAAGCTCAGACTTCAGCAAGTGTATTGCAGCGTGTGCGCCTTCCCTCCGTCTGAAATACTATAGACGCAGCCTTATCGACGCTTACTAAATAGGCCCGTGTCTCTCTCTCTCTCTGTGTCTCTCTGTGTCTCTGTCTCTCTCTCTGTGTGTCTCTGTCTCTCTCTGTGTGTCTCTGTCTCTCTCTGTCTGTCTCTCTCTGTGTGTCTCTCTGTGTCTCTCTCTCTCTCTCTGTGTGTCTCTGTCTCTCTCTGTGTGTCTCTCTCTGTGTCTCTGTGTCTCTGTGTGTCTCTGTTTCTCTCTGTGTGTCTCTGTGTGTGTCTCTGTATCTCTGTCTCTCTCTGTGTGTCTCTGTGTGTGTCTCTGTCTCTCTGTCTCTCTGTGTGTCTCTGTGTGTGTCTCTGTGTCTCTCAAATCAAATCAGCTTGATTGGCATGTCAAAAGAACATTTCAGTATTGCCAAAGCGTGAGTAATAGGGGGTGTGGGACAATGATTACACGAATACTAGGGGGTACGGTATAATGGTTATACAGTACATTACTTTTGTCTCTCTCTCTCTGGGCCTCATGCAGAGAGCATCGTTATTTCAAAATTCGCCATTTTTTGTACAATTTCGCGCAGAAACCGGCAGAAAATGGCGAGTTACGAAAAACGCGCCATTTTGTTTTTTCTATTGCTAAAACTCGCCTCGCGGCTGGCGAGAACCTCCGTCTCGCCATTTTTAAAACTCTCCGAATGCAGAGAGGTACGAACGGCATGTAGCGGCTGTTCGCGCCAGGGAAATGGCGCGATTTTCTCATTTTTGCCGCGCCAGGAAAAGTTGGCAATAAAATGGCGCTCGCCGCCTATAGCAAAGGGGGGAAAAAAGCCGCGAATTTTTTTTTACACATTTCTGAAGCGCGCATCTTTCCCATTCAAACTCGCCACACGCATCCATGTTAAACATAGCAGAATTCGCACTTTTCTGCATATGGAGAATAAAACTCTCCAAAAAAGCTACTTTTTATGAAATTCGCCAATTTGAAAATTCTATGCTCTCTGCATGAGGCCCTCTGTGTCTGTCTCTCTCTCATTCTCTGTGTCTCTCTCATTCTCTGTGTCTCTCTCATTCTCTGTGTCTCTCTCATTGTCTGTCTCTCTCTCATTCTCTGTCTCTCTCTCATTCTCTGTCTCTCTCTCATTCTCTGTCTCTCTCTCTCATCCCTGTATGATAGGTATGTTCCAACTCTATTTTTTGCTCTTCTTTTCCGTTTGAGAGGAGGGAGTCCCTCACCTCTTCAGCCACACACCAGGAACGCTGGATTGCTTTCAGACGCTCGGAGAGGCGGATACAGTCGTGGATTGCAGGCACTGATTTATCTGGTAAGTACCGCAAACATGCTTGAACAAGGGCCGTAGACATTTTATTTGATGGTTTAGATTACCATTGTCTGTGGTTGTTAGTTATTGGTATTAGAGTTTTTTGATGTTGTTACGAATCAAGTACATTTTGAAGTAGTAATCCCCTCCGAACTGGGCATTCCTGGCCAATAATGCCCTGGCTGTAAGAGTTGAAGGGCCCAAGCAAAGCCCCCACCTCTATACACACTAACACTGCAGGGGCATCAAAGTGTCTCATTGTCATGGCAACGGGGGGTGTCACGTGATGTAATTTGTTTAATAAATTATTTTTTAAGGTGTCCCGGTTTTTCATTTTCGAAATCTGGTCACCCTATGTATTTATGCTGCATTCAGTGTTGTAATGTGCTGTAATTGGGTTACATGGCGTACATAGTGTATATACCGCATTCAGGGTAAGTGCTGTATGTGGATTATAAAGTGTATATATGCTTCATTCAGGGTTATAAAGTCGTTTATAGAGTATATACTGCATTCACGGTTACGTGCGGCATGTGGAGTATAAGGTGTATATATGCTGCATTCAGTGTTATAATGTGCTTTAAGTGGGTTACATGGCGGGTATAGTGGATATACTGCATTCAAGGTTACGCGCCGTATTGGATTATAACGGGTATATATGCTACAGTCAGGGTTATAATGTGCGGTATTTGGGTTACAGGGGTGTATACGGTACCGCAGTGGTGGTGGCGTGCTGTATTTGGATTATATGGTATACACTGCGATCATGGTTACGTGCTGGGTTCTGAATATAATGTTTATAGACCACATGCGCGGTTACATGACGGGTTTGGATTATATGGTGTATATACTTATCCCCCCTCATCCACTGATGAAGTGACCACATTGCGTCACGAAACGCGTATGGAGAGGGAGGAGCTAGAACTGACACGGTCTTCAGAAGCAGGAGCATAGCGATCAGGAGAGACGCCAGAGTGTGACATCAGAGTGTGACATCACGAGGCGTAGCGCGGGCTGACGGCAGTTACCCAGAGAGGTGAGCAGAGCACATTCTGCAGTGCTGGCCACCTCAAGCTGAGATAGAGGAAGCTATAGCAAATAGAGGGGGCGAATCTCGCAGAGTAACTACTGAGAGTTAGACGCCACTTCAGGGTTTGCAAACAACAATAGCGCCATCCTCCCAGAAGCCTGCCTACCTGATTGTATCAAGCTGCGGACAGCACGTTGTCAGCTGTTTTTACACAGCCTGGTTTATGTGAGTAAGCCCTTGGCTGTTTTTTATTTTTATTGTAATAAATTTTTATCAATCTGCACCATCATCTTCCATGTTATTTCCTTTCTGGGAACACATGGGAACTATGACCAAGTGGTAATGCTGTGAACAGACAGAAAACCTGGAGGATAGACATACAACACGTGGCATTCGTGATATCTGGAAGAGAAGAGGTTAAAAGCACAGATTGTCTCAAAGGAACAATAACACAGCAAGTCTGTAAGTTCATTACTTTAATCTGTTGTGGAGTTATTTATGGATTCTTGTGGCTGCGCAATGGTCTTTTCCTTTTTGTCCATTACATACTAGGAGGAGTTCGGAACCAGCAGCCAGCAATTGGATCACCATCGCTCCATCAGCTGGAATATTGAAAAGAACTTTCCATATCTATATGGACTAATCATTGGACTGGGGTATTGTTGTAGCCTGAAGCGCCGGGTCATTACATTTTTTGTACAAAAGATAGGGCGATGGAAGTCTAACAGATACCGGTCCTATATCAGGCCCGCATTATCTGGTATTTAGCGTGCTTGGATAAACCCCCTCATCCTCTTTATGCCTTCACAGACGCCGCACCCACTTGGATAATCGGAGACTCGCTTATACACTGGGCAGAGAAGCGGGCCGTCAAACGCCCATGCGGGGCTAACCTCGGGTTGCGAACGGAGGAGGCAAATGTGGTATGGGGGGGAGGTAGGGGGCTGCGGTGGGCTCAGTTGCTCCCGCGGCTAATGGTGATGGGCAGGGATAGGAGGGCGCCGCAGATCTTGCTCCTCCACGTCGGGGGCAACGACCTGGCCGCTCGACGCTACTTCGAGCTGGTTAATTCAATAAAACACGACCTAGCCCTCATGCTCGCCCGTTGGCCAGAAGTACAGATCGTTTGGTCGGACATATTGTGCAGGAGAGTGTGGAGGGGCGCAAGGGCACCGGGCGCCATCGACTGAGCGCGGGTCAAACTGAACAAGATGGTGGGGAAGTTTGTGACGCAGTGTGGGGGATGGCAGATCACCCATCCCGAGTTCGACAACAAGTCAACTGGCCTGTTCCCGGCCGACGGCACACACTTATCCGAGATAGGGGCGGACTTGTTCAATAACGAATTGCAGGAGGGGCTGGAGAGGGTCCTTGCGGGGTTGGCGGCACGGTCTAATTTAAGGAGGTTTAAATAGAGCCGTGAGTGGCGGCAGTTCGGGGGTAAGTGCTTGTCCTTGCCAGATGGGCTCGGGGCGGGCGTCGCCCGGGGGTAGGAGCGATTGGGCGGGGTCAAGCTAACGTGACACCCGGGAACCCACTCGCGACAACGGCCGGCTCTTTAGGGGTCGGCCGGGTACGGGGGTGGCAGGCCAAGGCCTGGCTGACCCTCTGACCCCACTCTGGCTTGGACTAGCGCTTACTCCAGTATTATGATTGTTAATAAACAAAGCCGCAGCCTTTTATACCTCCAAACTGAGTCTGTCATTACTTGTCTGTTATATGTGGGTACCGTTTCCAAGTGGGAGGGGGTCCCTCGCAGCCTCCCTGGTCAAGCAATCCCTCCAGCCAATTAGGCGAGGGAAGCCCATGACCAGGGGGCAAGCCCCCCTCCCCCCTCACCTCGCTGGGATCTCTGGGCCGCCGTCGCGGCCCCCCCTGGGGGGGGGAGGGGACAGGCCTAGGGCAGTACAAAAGAGACAGCCGGGAGCTGAATCTTCCATTCTGCTCCCGGTCTGCTGCGAAGTATCCAACCCACCCACCCCATTAGCAAGACAGTCGGGGGCAGACGCTTGCCCCCGGCCACTCCGTGGAGTATTTACAATTCCTTTGGTGATAAGCTGTCTGCACTACCTGTAAGCTGTAACATGTACCATCATATTTTACAGGGCAGTGTCCGAAGATCTCCCGAGAAACAAAGGACTGAAGTTCCTTCAGGAGGCTCCAGTTGGTCATTTTACCACTGTCGCGGCGGCAGTTCGGGGGTAAGTGCTTGTCCTTGCCAGATGGGCTCGGGGCGGGCGTCGCCCGGGGGTAGGAGCGATTGGTCGGGGTCAAGCTAACGTGACACCCGGGAACCCACTCGCGACAACGGCCGGCTCTTTAGGGGTCGGCCGGGTACGGGGGCAGAAGGCCAAGGCCTGGCTGACCCTCTGACCCCACTCTGGCTTGGACTAGCGCTTACTCCAGTATTATGATTGTTAATAAACAAAGCCGCGGCCTTTTATACCTCCAAACTGAGTCTGTCATTACTCGTCTGTTATATGTGGGTACCGGTTCCAAGTGGGAGGGGGAGGGGGTCCCTCGCAGCCTCCCTGGTCATGCAGGAGACAGAAAGGTAGATAGAGACACAGACAGAGAGCTACCAGAGAAGGTGTTACATGGGTGAGTGCTGAGTTATTACTGTGACTCTCTGATGCTAACATGACATTAGGTTCTGGGCTCTGCGTCCCACACATGATGAACACCATGACTGTATAAAACTGAGGGGTACATATATATGTATATATATATAGCAACTGTAAATATTACTGTATGTTCATTTGCATGTCTTAGACAGGTCTGCAAC
This sequence comes from Ascaphus truei, assembly GCF_040206685.1. NCBI lineage: Eukaryota > Metazoa > Chordata > Amphibia > Anura > Ascaphidae > Ascaphus > Ascaphus truei. Next base: position 1,686 of record NW_027457149.1, on the reverse strand, counting down.
CCTGTCTTTCCCCATTATCACCCAGCATACAGCGCTTCCACTGCAGCAAGGGATTCTGGGAAATGACATGCAAATGAGCACTCAGTGCCACCTTTTGTCTCAAGCTCGTATTACACAAGCCAATCCTCAAGCCAATGCATGCTGTTTTAAACACAGCTTTTAGACAGAGGCTGGGATGAGATGCAAAGCCATTAAACCCACTCACAGACATTTTTTTTTTTTTACGGTTCACATATTAACAACCATTTAGTATCATTTTACAGAAAATAATAAACCGAAAACATCACTATACAATCCTTATATTGCCAAGACAAAAACCAACCCAAAGGCACAAAACCATTCTAAAAAGCCAAACAAAACAACACATTCCAAGGCATCATCTGTGCATCTACTACCAAACACACTCAATGCAAAAAAATATGGTTACTTCCCATTTCTACTCGCGACTTTTCGTACTTTCCACAGGACATTTAACATTGCATCTAATTACTTCACGTGTCCCAGCAATTTCTCTAACGCCTCACGGATATGATACGTACTACATTGTATTCCTAATTTTCTTACTTCCTCTTTAGACACCTCTGCTTTTGGGAACTGTACTTTCAGCCATTCCGTTTTTGAAACATTTAACCCTAAGTCACCTGCCTCTTTATTTATATTATTTATCACCTCTTTTACATGCCACTCCCTCGCCTTCCTTTCTCTCTCGCTTTCATAACTTACTTTTGTTCTTCCACTAAGGCCTGCCTTTTCTCCTTTTCCCCCTTTACTTTCCCTAATCTCTCCCCCTTCACCCCCACTCTGTTGGCCTGCCTTTCCATCACTTTCATTCCCACTTACTGCACTTACACTTCTCTGTATTTTAGTTCCCTCCACGCTTATCTGGCTTTGTGAGGACGAGCTATTGCCCTCACTTCTCTCCTTCTCTCTCACCTCTCCCCTAGCCTCTTTTATTTTAACCCACTGTACATGCTCCTTTTTTAATTCTTCATACTGCTCTTTTGTCAGCTGTTTTCTTTGGTACATCAGTTTTTCTAATCTTTCTATTATCTGTTCCTCACTACTCCCCCCATGCTGCTTCCGAAAAATACCAACCCAAAACAGAACATCTCCCACTGCGTCTTCAAAATGTTCCATCTTCACTTTTAGGGTTACTTTCCCTGATACTTTTACAACTTTACCCTCTACACCTTCCTCTCTAGGCTCCCCTTTACTCTGGCTATCCTTATCTTCCTTTGTTTCTATCCCTTGCAGATTTTTACGCTTTTGAGCTTTTTTCCCTCCTATTTCCATTTCCTCCTCCAAGACATCTTGGGGACCTTCCCTCCCCCTCTGTGCATCTTGAAACTCCATACTTTCCGCCCAGCTAGGTTCCACCACACTCAATGACCGTATTTCCCCCTCCCCCGCATCTTTCTGATGCACTGTTCCCGTCTCCTCCCCTCCCCCCACCTCCAGTTTCTGGGCCAAGGAGTCCAGGAAGAAATCTTCCTCTTTTTTCTCCACGATATCACTTATAGAACCCGCCAAACCCTCTATTGGGCCACTTTCTACCCTTTCTTCTCTTCTTAAATCCTCCTCATACATTGCTGTTATAGCCGGATCAAGCCCTCCCTCTTGGGAACTCTCCATCTCAAAAATTCCCTGACCCTCAACTGTCTCTTCCTCTTCTTCTAGCACACTGTC
>NW_027457148.1:137947-172019 GCF_040206685.1 Ascaphus truei | reverse complement strand
CAAAAACCTCTGCCGAAACCCGGGATCGAACCAGGGACCTTTAGATCTTCAGTCTAACGCTCTCCCAACTGAGCTATTTCGGCTGCGCGAGAGGGTTTGGAAAGGTGTCTGGAGGGCGTCTGGAGGGCGTCTGGAGGGTGTCTGAAGCAGAATGTTAGCGGTTTTAGATATTTCTAAGAAATATCATGGTAAAATAATAGGAGACATAATGGAAGTACAGTATCATCCAGTTTGTAACCATAATGGGAATATACATTGCGCTTCCTTCACAGGAAATATAAACACCTAAAAACTTGGAGAATGCGGGCATCGATCCCGCTAACTCTTACATGCTAGAAAGCGCTCTACCATTTGAGCTAATTCCCCTCTTTTGGGGTAGTTTGTCAGTCAGTGCTGGTTGCTTCAAGTTCTGCAGGCCAAGGCTGGCTGTCAACGTGCGCTGTTTAATCCTAGTTATCGGAAATAGCTCTGAGTCCAGGGGCTGTGGATGGTTGGGGGAGAATGATAGCAGAATCTACACATCCTCCCTGATTGTCTAGTGGTTAGGATTCGGCGTTTTCACCGCCGCGGCCCGGGTTTGATCCCCGGTCAGGGAAATGTTTGCTTTGAAATCCATATCTGATTCTTTTTCTGTTCATGCCTTAAGTCTACTGTTGACAGGAATTTCATTTGATGTGTTCTGTTTATTACTTTCTGTTGTTTATTACTTGTTGTTAATTATGTGAATCGTTAATAAAACTTTAAAAAGAAAAAAAATATATATCATTTAGGTGGCTCTCCCAGGGCGAGGCTTGCTCATTGCACTTGGAGCTAGCTGACCTCTGCGATTTCCCCACATGCGGGAAACTCGACTGCACAATTTCTGGTAGTGGGGGACTGGCGTGCGCGCTCTCCCCTGTTTTTCGACTGTTAGAAAAAACAGAAACAAAAATCAACAACAACAACAACAACAACCACCACCACCCACAGCACAGGTGTTTGTTCAGACAAGCTGCTATTGCCACTGCTTGGGCTTTGGGCCTGGTCAATAACTGTGGCATAAAAGGAGCACCCACCCACCAACTAGCCAGGTAGCAACATCTCAAACAGGGAGAAATGACAATTAGGCACCTGCGCAGACATTTAGGAATAAATTCAGGTGGATTGGGAAATAGGGAAAACACATATAATTTCATAGAAAAAATACATTCTCAAACCAAAAAGGGCCAAGAACTGTAGAATCTATGAGTCGCTGCTGCTACAGCCAGCAGCAGCTAAAAATGTATCCCTCTCTTTCCCAAGTCCACCCTCTCTGGCTGATTGTTTTCTTTCTTTTTTGGTTTGAGATACGAATCTCTCTATTATTATACTGAGATAAGTGCAATACACAATGTATAGGTGATTTCAAAGTCACAATTGTATGTTTGATGCCTTTTGAAATATTGTATAAAGCAGCACATTTACAAAAAAATCTGGATTCATTTTTTTTTTTTTTTAAATGGCCGTTCCTTGCAGGATATGGGGTTTTTATTTCACCCCCCTCCCCACCCTTAGTTCTACATGGTATGTATGGGTCTCTGTAGCCAGACCACCCCATGTGATGATATCACAAAGGGAGTATACAGTACGTTCTAGAGTTTCTAGGCTCCAAAGTAACAAAGAGCGGCATTTAAAACCAACAGATTGCAAACTATCTGCTGAGTGGTGCAAAAAACAATATCTATCTATCTATCTATCTATCTATCTATCTATCTATCTCTATCCAGGGAGCAGCAGACAGTGTTAGCTTGCTTCTATATTTATGCAAATGCCAGGTAAGCAGCCATGCTGGTAAAGGGCAAAGTGACAAGTGTGCCAGCAGGACAGGGCACCTCTCCAGCAGCAGCAGCAGCAGAAGCAGCAGCAGCAGGTGTCAGTGGAGGTCAGAAAAGTGAGTGCCGGCAGGTAGGGTAGATGAAGAAAGCCACCCCAGAATATGGTGTCCCCTGTCTCTCCGCCAGCTGAAATGACAGAGCTGAGCGGTGTTCAAAGTGATTGCTTCTTCCTTTAAAACCAAGAAGAAGTACCTTGCGGCGAAGCTTGGCTTCTCTGGGTGCTTGTTGGATGGGCGGGGGAGGGGCTTTGCTTCTAGGGAGGGGATGTCTTGGATCTATGTTGTTTGACAAATATTCGCTGCTGCTGCTGCTGCTGCTGCACAAATGTTTGCATGGAATGGCCTAAGCTGATCCTTGCTGCAGGTTCTGGCTCAGATACTAGGCCTCAGCTACTGTGGTGCTTGCCGCTGCTGGATGCTGCTGCTGCTAGCTGCTGCCGCTGCACCAATGACCAGGCTGCTCTCTCCACAAGGGTGACACTTGTCCTGGGACAGGGCTAGTTGCCCCCCAGCGCCATTCCAACTCATACTAACCTGGCAGGGGAGTACATTGATGCAGCCACGATCCTGCAGGTGGCTCTCCCAGGGCGAGGCTTGCTCATTGCACTTGGAGCTAACTGACCTCTGCGATTTCCCCACATGCGGGAAACTCGACTGCACAATTTCTGGTAGTGGGGGACTGCGTGCGCGCTCTCCCCTGTTTTTGGACTGTTAGAAAAAACAGAAATCTCTATCCAGGGAGCTTGCCAGACAGTGTTACTGCTGCGGCCAGCTTTATTCTAACATTTACCCGTGGTTACCCGTGGCTTTTTTCGGCTGGCGCCGAACTTGGCCACTGCACCAGCCGCATCTTCCCCGCATCTTCCCCTCCCTCTTCCTCCCCCCTCGCGACCCCTGGCTGCTCCGCCCTCTACAACGGCTGATTCTCCTGATGCACGCATACCCCCTTACCACTTCAGCCTCCATCCATCTTCGTGGATGCCGGCGGAACCCCTAGTGACCGGAGCCCCAGTGACGCGCGGCAACGCGTCAGAAAAAAAAACAAACCAGTCGCGTCTGCGCGCACCATTGCGGTAGCGGCCACAGGAGAATAGAGGCGGCCGCCACTGTAGCTTGCTTGCTTGCTTCTATATTTATGCAAATGCCAGGTAAGCAGCCATGCTGGTAAAGGGCAAAGTGTCAAGTGTGCCAGCAGGACAGGGCACCTCTCCAGCAGCAGCAGCAGCAGCAGCAGCAGCAGCAGCAGCAGCAGGTGTCAGTGGAGGTCAGAAAAAGTGAGTGCCGGCAGGTAGGGAAGATGAGAGAAAGCCACCCCAGAAATATGGTGTCCCCCTGTCTCTCCGCCAGCTGAAATGACAGAGCTGAGCGGTGTTCAAAGTGAGTGCTTCTTCCTTTTAAAACCAAGAAGAAGTACCTTGCGGCGAAGCTTGGCTTCTCTGGGTGCTTGTCGGATGGGCGGGGGAGGGGCTTTGCTTCTAGGGAGGGGATGTCTTGGATCTATGTTGTTTGACAGATATTCGCTGCTGCTGCTGCTGCTGCTGCTGCTGCTGCTGCTGCTGCTGCTGCACAAATGTTTGCATGGAATGGCCTAAGCTGATCCTTGCTGCAGGGTATCTGGCTCAGATACTAGGGCCTCAGCTACTGTGGTGCTTGCCGCTGCTGCCGCTGCTGGATGCTGCTGCTGCTGCCGCTGCCGCTGCACCAATGACCAGGCTGCTCTCTCCACAAGGGTGACACTTGTCCTGGGACAGGGCTAGTTGCCCCCAGCGCCATTCCAACTCATACTTACCTGGCAGGGGGAGTACACTATACAGCCACGATCCAGAAGGTGGCTCTCCCAGGGCGAGGCTTGCTCATTGCACTTGGAGCTAGCTGACCTCTGCGATTTCCCCACATGCGGGAAACTCGACTGCACAATTTCTGGTAGTGGGGGACTGCGTGCGCGCTCTCCCCTGTTTTTGGACTGTTAGAAAAAACAGAAACAAAAATCAACAACAGCAACCACCACCACCCACAGCACAGGTGTTTGTTCAGACAAGCTGCTATTGCCACTGCTTGGGCTTGTGGCCTGGTCAATAACTGTGGCATAAAAGGAGCACCCACCCACCCACCCACCAACTAGCCAGGTAGCAACATCTCAAACAGGGAGAAATGACAATTAGGCACCTGCGCAGGACATTTAGGAATAAATTCAGGGGGATTGGGAAATAGGGAAACACATATAATTCATGAAAAAAACATTCTAAACAAAAAGGGCCAAGGAACTGTCAGAATATGAGTCGCTGCAGCAGCAGCAGTAAAAAGTATCCCTCTCTTTCCAATGTCCACCTCTCTGGCTGATTGTTTTCTTTCTTTTTTGGTTTGAGATACGAATCTCTCTATTATTATACAGAGATAAGTGCAATACACAATGTATAGGTGATTTCAAAGTCACAATTGTATGTTTGATGCCTTTTGAAATATTGTATAAAGCAGCACATTTACAAACAAATCTGGATTCATTTTTTTTTTTAAATGGCCGTTCCTTGCAGGATATGGGGTTTGTATTTCACCCCACCCCCTCCCCACCCTAGATCTACATGGTATGTCTGTGTCTCTGTAGCCAGACAAACCCGCCACCTACTAATCATTCGATCGAGACGTACATTTCTCTGGTCAAGAGGGACATTGAGAGTCTTATATCCAGAAAACCACAGTATTCCAAATCCAATTTTTCTAAAAAAGCACAAACCATCATTGCGGGCCTAGAACGTGATAAAGAAGTTATCATTAAACCGACGGACAAGGGTGGTGCTATCGTGGTTATGGACAGGGTGGCGTATAGGGATGAGATCCTACGTCAGCTATCGGTCACTACTAATTACCGTATTAGCCCCACTAATCCCACCACTGATGTTGCCTCTAATATCCTGGTGGTATTGGATTTAGCTCGAGAAGGAGGTGTCATCTCTAAAAAATAACGTGATTTCTTGATTAAAACTGACCCTATAGTGCCAGTACTGTACAGTACATCCTTCCAAAAATCCATAAAGACTTGTATAGACCTCCTGGTCGCCCCATTGTGGCAGGTTCTGACTCTATCTTCCAGCCAATTGCGGTATTTCTGACAAATTACTTCGTCCTTTAGTGGTAGAATCTAGATCCTATATACAGGACACTACGCACTTTCTGCGGAAGATTGATGCTACACCATGGCTTGAGAGTGACACTTTACTGGTAACACTTGATGTCAACAGTTTATATACCTCAATCCCACACAGTGAAGGTATTGGGGCAGTTAAACAGGCCCTTGACCTTGTGAATTTGTTTACCCCTAGTGAACGTATGTTTATTATTGATCTTCTTGGCATTTCCTCAGGAAAACATTTTTCTCTTTGAGGATACCTATTATATACAAAGTGAGGGTACGGCGATGGGATCGAATGTTGCACCCACAACCGCAAACATTTTCATGAATTCGTTTGAACACCAGTTCATCTACTGTCATCCATTATTTGATATGTCAGTGCGTATGTGGATGCGCTATATCGATGACATTTTCATGATCTGGACTGGCACCCAGAGTTACCTCACTTCATTCATTGCTGACATCAATTCTATGCACAAAATAGATGATAAAATTGGAGGCTTACGAGATGTCAGATGTTAAACAGCATTGGTGTATGGTAAAGATGTTCGCGAGTCGCGTTCTCGGAATCCCCGCACACTGCTGCCGCATCCTTTCTTTTGGATAAAGGCAAAATGGAGGAGGTAATAAATGTGGAGGAATACAACTATTTGTATAGAACTAACCCCATTAGACCAATATTTTATTACCTCCCCAAATTGCATAAGAGTACTACCAACCCTCCAAGAAGGCCTATAATAGCAGGCATAGACTCTTTAACATCTCATCTATCCGCATATATTGACATATATTTACAGAAGTATGTTGCCAAACTTCCTTCCTACTTAAAGGACACGACAGACATCTTACGTGTCCTTGAAAAGGATGCGGCAGCAGTGTGCGGGGATTCTGAGAACTTGACTCGGCGAACATCTTTACCATACACCAATGCTGTTTAACATCTGACTCTCGTAAGCCTCCAATTTTATCATTGTCGGATAAAAGTTTGGCATTTTATTTTTGACTCTGTGTCTCTGTCCTGGACGCACTTTCCTCCTGATTTTTGCTCCTTGTTGCTAGTCTATGGATGAAGTGTACACCATCTAGCGTCTTATGCTCTTAAGAGAGCTCTACCATTTTAAGTGTATTTTACTATTACGTTTTGCACTATGGTTTTTATTTATTTTTTCCTATAGGTAATGATGCTCCCCTGACCTTCTCTATTTTGTGCTTTCTTGTGGACAATTGAAACAGTCCTTTCAGGGTTTGAGTTTTTTCCTATATCACTCATTGCACTTTATTTTGATTACATAATCACTATAGTCACTGCATGTTTGTTTATAAGTGTTGAACGCCATCTAGTGTTTCTTGTGTATAATCAATTCTATGCACCCTACTATTGGCTTCACCTCCATTGTGAGTAATCAAGCTGTCAACTTTCTGGATACTACCATTAGACTTGCTGACAATAAACTTGAATCTAATAATAATAAAACAATGCAGTGACCCGGCGCTAGAGATAACAACAATATCCCAGTCCAATGTAATGTCCATATACAGTAGAATGGGAAAGTTCTCTTAATGTTCCAATTGCAAACGGAGTGGTGGATCAATTGCTAGCTGGTGTTTCAAAATTCCTCCTGCAGTGGAATATACAAGGGAAAGAAACCATTGCGCAGCCACAAGCACCAACAGACGTCTCAAAAGGGTTTAAAAGTAATCAACTTACAAAAGTAGTGTTGCTATGTTCATTTGAGAGAATCTGTGCTTTTACCAACGTCTTCTCCTGGACTTCACGAATCCCCCGTGTTGTCAGTCTAATGTCAGCTCACACTCCTGTTAACTCACAGCCTGATCACTCAATGGTAATCTCCGTGGGTTCCCAGAAAGGAAATGACATAGGAGATAATGGTGCAGATTGCTAAAAAAACTTTAATAACAGTAAAAAACAGCCAAAGGCTTACTCACATAAACCAGGCTGTTGCAGAACAACTGACAATGTGCCGTCCGCAGCTTGTTACAGGTGGGGGGTGATGCACACTGGGCTGAACGCGCTCTCACTGCTCTCAGTTCCAGTGCCTGACGCCGGTCTCAGCGCAACTAACTGACGTCACACGATGGCGCCCCCTCCACTCTCCTTGCTACCGGACACCTCAGTCTCTCAACTCCTCCTTCCCCAAACTCAAAGTGGTCACTTCATCAGTGGTATGGGGGAGTTCCTAACTACTGGTGTTATTTATACCATAAATGGCGTCGTACACCCCCCTGGACAATTTACATAAAATACAATAAAATGCACCCATAATTTACAGCACGATTACTGCCACTAGGGTAACAAAACCCTGGGATTAAGTGGCAATATATCTGGCAAGAATAAGTGATATCATTGCTTTTCAACTCACAATTGGATCATGATTCAATTGAATCATTATTAAACAGATGTTAAACTTAATACATGTTAATGAATATGCAAATGAACTCAGATTAGTTGATCTGATGGGGATGGAGACCACTCCTTTTTGGTAGATTGAGCAAATTTGGTAGATTTGGGCAAATAAAAGGTTAAAAAAAAAAAAGTATCAGAGAAATGCAAGTTGTGATGCATCTCAAAAGAATCTGTGCACCATGTAACTCCCCCAACTCCTCCTATTGACTCTCCCCATGGTGCAAGCTGGGACAGACGCACAATGTGATACATCTCCTTATAATCTGTGCACCATGTAACTCCCCCCCAACTCCTCCTACTGACTCTCCCCATGGTGCAAGCTGGGGCAGAGACACAGAATGTGATACATCTCATTATAATCTGTGTGCCATGTAACTCCCCCCCAACACCTCCTACTGACTCTCCCCAAGGTGCAAGCTGGGGCAGAGACGCAGAATGTGATACATCTCATTATAATCTGTGCACCATGTAACTCCCCCCCAACACTCCCTACTGACACTCAACAAGGTGCATGCTGGGACAAATGCAGAATGTGATACATCTCATTACAATCTGTGCACCATGTAACTCCCCCCAACTCCTCCTACTTACTCTCCCCAATGTACAAGCTGAAGAAGATGGGGCACAATTTGGAGCAAAATGCTTAGATACAGTAAATACAGTAAGTGCAGGGTTTTGCTCCAAAATTGCCTTGATACATAGACCCCAGAGAGAGAGCTTCAAATGTGTTTAAAAAGGAGAAATACTGAGCCTGGCCTTAGTAGGAGCTGACAAATGACGCATTTTACATGTGACATACATAAGGGGATGATACTTTATCTTGCCATGAAGTCAATGCATTTGAACCCAGTGATACAGTATGTTGATCCCACTGTTGTCAGTGGCACTGTCCATATGTGTACTTGTGTCACCCAATGTACGTAATACAATGTATCACAGCAGCTGTGATTTTTATGACTGCTACTCAAGTTAACCACTTCTCAATCCCTTTAAATTAAATGTCAAAGTAGCTGATTTCTCTATTATGACATCACGAGACAGCATCATTGAGCCTCCTAGGAGATGCCAGCAGCCGTGTTCTGTAATGACATCATGGAATCGCCTTAGAGACTGAGATAAATACACAAATGTAAACTTGTTTGTGCGTGACTTGAATTAGTTCCCAAAGGAAACCGGTAGTTTCGTGGACATCTCAGAGATAGGAAAAGTGTGGCGCTGTACAGAGAGACTAATTATCTCCACCTTAACTCTGTATCATGGCAGGTAGGAAGCAACGTGACCTTTACATACCCAAAAAGAAATGGATAATATCTATATTTCTGAACTGTTTACTTTCACAATGTTTTATGGGGTACAGAACAGATAACATGACTCCTATCAATGGATGGGAGAAAGAAGATGGGTGGGGGGGGGGCGGTAGACAACACACAGGGGGGGGTTAGGTACGTGGCCTTTATTGGATAATATTTTTTTTATAAACGTCAAAACTGATTTATTATAGATACATACACACATATTTGTTTTATAGTATTTACTTTTATATCTGGCTTGTAATTCAAAATCTTAAATGATTTGAACAGTAATGTATAGAAAAGAACACATGTACTGTATACATAAATGTCAAAGCGGCAAACGTCTATGGGATCTATGGGATAGTAAAAAAAGACACAGGAACCTTAGTGTATACAGTAGGATTAATTATGTATAAGGCATGCTTTTTCCTTGCCCTAAGTTTAGGTCAATAACTATTGGACCAATTCTACACCGTGGGGTGTAATGTTCGACTACTTTCAGCCATATCCTTAAATTATTGTCTACAGCAGTGTTTTTCAACCACGGATCCTAGGAACCCTAGGATTCCCTGGGCATCCCTAAAGGGTTCGCTGTAATTTCAGGTCATTTTAAAATTGTACTTAATACAGAATAATTTACAGTACAATGCATCTTATCTCAGACGCGCTATTAGAGAGGGTTGGGGTTCCTTACAATGCATCTGATCTCAGACGCGCTACTGTATTAGAGAGGGTTGGGATATATTACAATGCATCTCATCTTAGACTCGCTGTTAGAGAGGGTTGGGGTCCCTCAGAATTTCACATTGGGTTCCTTAACCAAAAAAAGGTTGGAAACCACTACTCTACAGTAATACAAAGGCCCCAAAAAACAAAGCTACAAAATGAGAGCAGAATCTGCCACTTGATTTACAGATATAGCTGACCTGAGTGCTCCTCCAGATACCTCAATATACCAGACATGTCCCAGAATACCACACCATAATATTACCACAAAATACCACAGTAGGCACAGGCAATTTTTATTTTTTTATTTTTAAAGATCCAGTTACGAAAGCTATGGTACATCTACAATTGTCATTGTGTTCAGAGGTCGACATGAAAGCAGGTGATGGACTGCACAAGTTATATATGTCAGTTGCCACTTTGTGTCGAAAACTACCTAGAAATAGTTTTCTGTCTGTGTTACATCCCAACACATCATATATGTATATGTATATGTATAAATATATATCTATATATATATTTATAGATTAAACCCCATATATTGAGCTAAAATGTACGGGTGCTCTGGTGTTTCAATACATAGCAATGCTATAGAAGGCAATCATGGAGCTTGCTTAAAAATGTATTTAAATATTGAAACTTCTGACCACTATTGATCAGAGTAGTGGTATGTAACATTGATAATCAAATAAATGTGTTTTCCCAGCAAGCCATTATCCGTGTTAGTGCTTGCTATACATAACAAAACAAAGACCACCAAAAACTTTATTTATTTTATTATAAGTAGTCTCTGGATGTCCCAGCTGGGTAGACCAGTTCCAGATTTCCCAAGGGCCTACGCCAGATTTTTTTTACCCATATTCTCTCAGCCATAGATGCTGCATAGCTGCTTTCTGGAAAAAGCAAAGCGTTCAGTAGATATTGTGATACGCAGGATCTGGCATGTTTCCTTAATGGTAAAACTCACAGCCTTCTTAAGAAAGAAATGTCATAAATACACTCGGATATAAGAACTCTGGTTCATCTCGGAGGGTAGACAAGGGGGGAACATGGAAATACTGTAGCGCTACTATAGGCCGAAGGAACGTTCTTCCAATTAAGAGTCAGAGGCACAGAGTACTCTCTTAGGACACTCGCCTAATACAGTAGACCAGGTGAGATGTCACTGGTGTCCACTTCCCCTCCACCCTTCAACATCATATATTAAGTGCCTATGCTGCGTTCCACAGTGTGGACTTCCATCAGCTATCTGGCCAACCGTCCTTCATGCTGCTGGTTTCCAAGACCTTCACCTACAGCCCGAGGGTGCTCCACTCAACAGGATACCATTCAGTCTCCAAAAGACTCCCCCTAGGTGGAGACTCACGTTGTTGTAGATAGGTGCATCTTTGTACAGTGTTTGTAAGTACAATCCCTTACAACTGTATATACTTTTTCTATTTTTATACAATACAGCACCGTGAAGGTTTCACATTTTTCTAATTTCTTCTTTTCGATACTAAATTATATTGCAGGATATTATTAAAAAAAAAAAAAAAAGGTACACAACGTAGAACTTACCTTCCCTTATGGCATCAAAGACTCAGTCAGCAGATAGCAAAGGGGTGATGAGTATCTTATCTTTTCCAGTTGACACCTGGGAAAGGTAGAATTATGGCAATTTTATTCCTTCAAAGAGTCCCCCCTCACAGCCTCCTGTGAATATAATATATCACCGAGGGCAAGTCAGGCACCGATAGCTCACTTAATGTTTTGGCGATTGTGACAATTATCATTTTTCTGGGAAATCTAAATTTCACCAAAGGAGAGCCTATATATACCTTTGTACTAATTATGCCGTGCAATATGTTTGTCCTTTGAGGGAAATCACTGTTATTTCCATGTTATCTCTGCGTAACGAAAGAGATTCCTTTTTCTGAATGACCATTTTGCCCAGATGGTTTAGCTCAGTGATAGCCAACCTGCATTTAGATTTGAGTTGATTATAAGGCCAGGATTGAAATCTCATGTCATGAGCTCAGGTTAGCAGCACAGAATCACTCTGAGTTGTCAACCTCCAAGCACTGAAATCAGTGAGATGTGTGTATTCTGATTCCCACAAAAATGGCATTTTAATAGAAAAGTGATGATGTGTCAGTGAGACTCTACTGACTTCTATAAGACCAACTCCAAATAAGTGAAACCCACAGAAGAACAGTTGACAAGGGAGGTTATATCATGGATTTCATTTATATTGATTAATTTCTATCAGTTTTGACTAGATCCAAGGCCCATTCTACAAATCAAATAACAGTAATGATAACTTGCATTTCTTATATTTGTAAAATATAAGAAAGTCTCCAACAGAGACACAGCAATGCATTTGTTACAGTTACTGCAGGTTGTACTTTGCAGAGTTAATTTTTATCAAATGAAAACCTGTTAAGGTACACTGAGTTATTCTTTATTTACTTTGCATTTACAGTATGTACTGTATATATATATATATATATACAGTGTTCGACAATTAATGATAACCACACGCCCGTGGCGTGTGGATTTAGGCCGCTGCTGCGGCTCTATGAATTCCCCTGCTTGCGCCAATTTTTTTATTTTTATAATCAATAAATAAGTAATCCCCTTCCCTGATAGGCCTGACGCGAGGAAGAGGGCCGGCTTGCTGCTCGGGGCGGGATGTAGGCTGGGGGGGTGTCCCCATTGCTGGGGGGGGGTCCCCGTGGCTGCTGCCCATTGCTGGGGGGGGTCCCCATGGCTGCTGACCATTGCTGGGGGGGTGTACCCGTGGCTGCTGACCATTGCTGGGGGGGGTCCCTGCGGCTGCTGACCATTGCTGGAGTACAAGGTAGGCGCTTCCCCTCCGTCCCACGCTCCTTTGGCACCCGCGCGAGCAAGGTAATAGTAGCTTGGAAGAAGGGAAGCAGTCTGGGCGGGAGGTAGAGGGAAGGGGGTGCGCGCGCATGCGCTGGAGGGGGGGGGCACGTGGAGATCCCAGCCACGTTTCCCATCGGGGAGGTTGGTGTGGCCATGCGGCAGGGAACTGATATCCCCATTGGCCCCCGATCGCCCCGTAACTAATGCTGACCCCTACTAATGTCTGGCTGCCTGACCTCCCCCTGACTCCCCTCCTGGCTGCAGCCTGGGCGCACGCGCGGCTTGCAAGTTGCCACGTTTCCCATCGGGGAGGTTGGTGGCCGTGCACCTGTCCGTCTGGCCCCCCGGTGGCCCCCGATCCTCCTGCTGGCCCCCCGACCCCCCTTCTGGCCCCCCCCGACCTCTCCGCTGCCCCCCGAACCCCCCGCTGGCCCCACAATCCCCCCACTGGCCCCCCGATCCTCCAGCTGGCCCCTCGATCCTCCCGCAACTCCTGCCCTATCCCCTGGCATGTGGAGCAGCATGTGGAGGACAAGCAGGCCATGGAGGAACAGGTGGGCCCCCTCCCTTCCAATGAATACCAACCCAGTCAACCACCCAGTGAGTGTGTGTCTGTGTGTGTGTGTTTGTGTGTCTGTGAGTGTGGGTGTCTGTGAGTGTGTGTGTGTCTGTGAGTCTGTGAGTGTGGGTATGTGTGTCTGTGTCTGAGTGTTTGTGTGGGTGTGGGTGAGTGTGTCTGTGGGTGTGTCTGTGTGAGTGTTTGTGTGGGTGTGTCTGAGTGTGTGTCTGTAAGTGTGTGTCTGGGAGTGTCTCTGTGTGTGTGTCTGTGTGTTGTCTGTGTGTGAGAGTCTGTGAGTTTGTGTGAGTGTGGGTGTCTGTGAATGTGGGTGTCTGTGAGTGTGGGTGTGTGTGTGTGTGCGTGTGTGTTTGTGTGTCTGTGAGTGGGAGTGGGTGAGTGTGTCTGAGTGTGTGAGTGTGGGTGTGTGTGTGTCTGTGAGTGTTTGTGTGTTTGTGTGTCTGTGAGTGTTTGTGTATGGGTGTGTCTATGAGTGTTTGTGTGTGAGTGTCTGTGAGTGTCTGTGAGTGTCTGTGAGTGTGTGTCTGTGAGTGTGTGTCTGTGTGTTTGAGTCTGTGAGTGTATGTTTATGTGAGTGAGTGTTTGTGTGTGTGAGTGTGTGTGTCTGTGTATCTGTTAGTGTGAGTGTCTGTGAGTGTCTGTGAGTGTGTGTTTGAGTCTGAGTGTATGTGTTTGTGTGAGTGAGTGTTTGTGTGTGTGAGAGTCTGTGAGTGTGTGTGTCTGTGAGTGTGTGTCACCCTCTCACCCTCTCCGTGTCACCCTCTCCCTGTGTCACCCTTTCCCTGTGTCACCCTCGCCCTTTCCCTGTCGCAATCTCCCTGTTGCTCTGTCACACTCTCTCTGTGTGTGTGTTGTCTCTATCTATCTGTGTCTCCCTCATTTTCTCTTTGTTTCTCTGTCTCTCTTTCTCTATGTGTCTCTCTTTCTCTTTGTGTCTCTCTTTCTCCGTGTCTCTTTCTCTGTGTGTCTCTTTCTCTGTGTGTCTCTCGTTCTCTGTGTGTGTCTCTTTCTTTGTGTGTGTCTCTTTCTCTGAGTATGTCTCTATTTCTCTCTCTCTGTCTATCTCTCTCTCTGTGTCTCTCTCTCTTTGTGTCTTGCTCTCTCTCTCTCTGTGTGTGTGTGTGTCTCTCTCTCTCTCTGTCTCTCACCCACTTTCTCTCTCTCACACTCTGGATCTCTTATTTACCATATATATATATATATATAATGCATATATATATATATAATAGCATAATATAATATATAATATAATATATAATATAATAAAGCAGTGTAGGTTATTTCGGTGTAGTATAGGGCAGTTAAGATATATATATATCTTAACTGCCCTATACTACACCGAAATAACCTACACTGCTTTATTCCAGCTCTGACTCAAGCTTCACACGGAAGACATCGGAATCCCCCCGTAACCCAGAAGACAGGTAGGGAACACCTCCCCTCCAATGTGTAATGTTGTGGGAAAGCGGGTACCTGGACATTGAGGGACTGCGGATCAGGTAAGATCCCAGGCGGGATTGCTGCTTTAGATTTTGTGACGCGGGGGCGTCCAGGCACTGGTTATGGGGTTCAGGAACATTTACACACACACGTAACAAGGACTAATTGTAGTATAATGTAATACAATAACTAAACTAATGTCAAAAACAAATGTTGTTCTTACTATGAATTTATTAATTTTTTTTAAGTGGGCCTGGGGGCGGGACTAGGGTGGGTTTGGGGGCGGGACTAGGGTGGGTTTGGGGGCGGGATTAGGGTGGGTTTGGGGGCGGGACTAGGGTGGGTTTGGGGGCAGGACTAGGGTGGGTTTGGGGGTGGGACTAGGGTGGGTTTGGGGGTGGGACTAGGGTGGGTTTGGGGGCGGGACTAGGGCGGGTTTGGGGTGGGACTAGGGCGGGTTTGGGGGCGGGACTAGGGTGGGGAGGGGGTGGGACAAGGGCGGGGCTGGGGGTTGGACTAGGGCAGGGCTGGGGCGGGACTAGGGCGGGGCTGGAGGTGGGACTAGGGCGGGGTTGGGGGCGAGACTTGGTGGCGAGTAGATTTTTTGGTTGGGCGAGAAGATTTTTGGGTGATTTGTCAAACACTGTATATATATATATACATGCGCACACACACACACACACACACACGCACACACGCACACACGCACACACACACACAATATAACAATAATAATAACAATAAACATATGAGTCCCACTCATTGACTTTACTTATACTTCAGTGGAGTTTCCCTCTTTCAAGTGGAAACTTTCCTTTAAAAATGCAATGTATTGGCAATACCAAACTTACGGCCTCGGACTTTGACAGACATGATTACAGACCCGCCAACATTTGGCACATACAAAAGAGGTAACTTTATTTGCTGCAGGATCTCGCTGTGGGAGAGAGGAGCTGGCAGGAAAGTGACCCCACTGAAGGAAGCTCAATAACATGAACCATTTACTTACATGCAAAGATCATACAAGCAATAAAATATACATATTTATGTATTTATTTGTATATTCTTAAATACACACAATAGAAGTGTTATTAAATCACCCATAACCAGTTGATTGTTCGCAGGTAAGTCATCAATCTCCCAGCTTTAATTAGCGGAAGCTTCAGCCACTGGCATCAATACAGTAGGTAAAATAGGTAAAGACGAATGTAATAGGCACAGGATATAACAGGTAGAGAACCTGCTACATAGCTAAAATAGGTCAAGAAGAATTTAATAGGCACATGATATAACAGATACAGTACTTGCTAGATAGATAAAATAGGTCAATACAAATGTAATAAGACCAGGACATAACAGGTACAGTACCTGCTAAATGGGTAAAGATTAATTTAATAGGCATATAACATAACAGGTAGAAAACCAGCTAAATAGGTAAAATAGGTAAATAAGTATTTAATAGGACCAGGACATGACAGGTACAGTACCTGCTAAATGGGTAAAATAGGTAAATAAGAATTTAATAGGACCAGGACACAACAGGTACAGTACCTGCTAGATAGATAAAATAGGTAAATAAGAATTTAATAGGACCAGGACACAACAGGTACACTGGCGACACACTTTATTCGAGCTCGGCTAGTCCCACGAATTCGGGTATACCCGGGTGTATTGAGGTTTGTGACTGTTTTCTGCCCGAGTATATTGGGTTATTTTCTAGGCAGGGATTGAAGCATTTTATTCCCGCTGGCTGCAATACTGCACAGTATATATATATATACTGCATTACAATTCATGAATTTATGCCATCTGGTAGACACACGAAGCATTGCAGCCTATTAAATCCTAATCATTATCATTTAACAAATCAGCCGCCCATCAGCCAGGCATGAACCCAGGCTGGGAAGGCAAACGCAACGGGGCTTGTCAGAGGTGAGGAGCGGCGCATTCCAGGTATCTGCCAGGTACATACCGGGTATTTGCTCGAATAAAGTGTGTCGGTGCAGTACAGTACCTGCTAGATAGATAAAATAGGTAAATAAGTATTTAATAGGACCAGGACATGACAGGTACAGTACCTGCTAAATGGGTAAAGATGAATTTAATAGGTAACAGGACATAAAAAAAACAGGTGCAGTTCGAGTCTGTGAATAACATGTAATTTGCTATATGCAATGATCATATTATTAATAATATTTGTACACACACAATAGGAGGGATAATAATTCCCTATAACCAGTTTATCAGTAGGTACAGGACATAAAACAGACAAACAGAGCCTACCAAATAGGTGCAGCTGGAGGCCTGTGTGTAACTCCTGCTGACACCCTGCATGTGTAGCCAGGATATTTACATGTAGCTGCTGCTCTTCCCGCTGACTGGGATAGGCCCACATCCTGAGCTCAAGTTGCTGACGCCACGACACCGAGGGGGTTGAACTACACTTCCCATGATGCTTTGGGGAGGGGGTCCTGATTGTACATGTGATAAAGCAGCTGTCAATCAAGAACACAGCAGGCACCGTCCAATTGGAAGAGCGGGTATGGGATGGGACGGGCTAAGAGCTGTGCCAGTGTATTGTTCCTGCTGAGGAGCACACAGAGCAGCTGGTGGCAGGAAACACAAAGGTCTATGGGAAAACTAGGCCCACATCACCTCACTGTGTTACTGTTATTAGTATTCAACGGCAAAGTAATGTGCTCTGAGGTTTTCTTTTTTCCAACAAAAAAGTACTTTTTTTTTATTTTTTAAACTCATGTGTAAGAGGATCCTGCAGCTCTGTTACTAAAAGCACCTTCCCCCCTTTACCTGATTTACAGAGGCGACCAACTTTATTCTAACTCGGCTAGTTCCGCAAATTTGGGTATAACCCGGTGATGTTCGGTTTTGTATCGTTTTCGGCCGGAGTGTATTGTGTTATTTTCCCTGCTGTGATTTAAGCATTTTATTCCCGCTGGCTGCAATACTGCAATGCCGTGTAAAAACCCCATGGGGGCGTTTGCGAGCTATTGTCTTTGAAGCCGTCCCCTATAACCCCTAACATACAGTACTGTACATTTTTATTTATAGTGTACATGTGCAGGGGCTCTCTGGAGCTGAACCGCGTTGGTTTCAGGTCGGGGGACCCTCTGCTCCCCGAGATACAGACCCCTTTATGAGGTGCCGGTATTCCTCTGCGTTTAAAGGTCCCGATCACGTGACCGCGGCATGTAAACAAAGCAGAGGGATACCGGCACCCCCTAAAGGGCCCTGTATCTCGGGGAGCAGGGGGTCCCCGGACCTAAAACCACAGCGGTTCTGCTCCAGAGACCCTCTGCACATGTACAGTATAAATAAAACACATATATAAATAAACACTCATTCCTTACCTTAGCGGCTATGTGCTATGGTAACGAAGCAGCATTTCTGTATTTTAATAATATTGTACAGTGAGCAGGGGGTTCCCTGAGCCAGAAATTAATGCTCAGGGGACCCCCTGCTCCTGCACAATATTATTAAAAATACAGAAATGCTGCTTCATTTCCATAGCGGATAGCCGCTAAGGCAATGAAGGGGTTAACCCACCGTGCCCGCTTTATTGTGGGTAGCGGGGGTGGGTGAAGGGGGTATTTGGCCCTTGGTGTGAGTTTAGGACTTGCGGGGGGGTTGCGGGTGCACTTAACCCCTTCACGACCGTAGCAGTTAATACCACTACGGTCATGAAGGGGTTAACCCCTCCCGCTACCCCCCGCAATCCCTAAACAACCACCGTTGGGGCTAATACCCCCTTCACCCACCCCCACTACCCACAATAAAAAAAAACTCACACACAGCAGCCGCCAAAAAATAAATAAATAAATCTAAATAAATAAATAAATATAAATAAATACATTTGAAATACATTTTTATTTATAGTGTAGATGTGCAGAGGGTCTCCAGAGCTGAACCGCGTTGTTTTCAGGTCGGGGGACCCCCTGCTCCCCGAGATACAGACCACTTATGAGGTGCCGGTATCCCTCTGCATTTATAGGTCCCGATCACGTGACCGCGGCCTGTAAACCAAGCAGAGGGATACCGGCACCCCCTAAAGGGGTCTGTATCTCGGGGAGCAGGGGGTCCCCGGACCTAAAACCACAGCGGTTCTGCTCCGGAGACCCTCTGCACATGTACAGTATAAATAAAACACACACATCAATAAAGAATCGTTCTTTACCTTAGCGGCTATGTGCTATGGTAACGAAGCAGCATTTCTGTATTTTAATAATATTGTACAGTGAGCAGGGGGTTCCCTGAGCCAGAAATTAATGCTCAGGGAACACCCTGCTCCTGCACAATATTATTAAAAATACAGAAATGCTGCTTCATTACCATAGCGGATAGCCGCTAAGGCAATGAATGGTTAAGGCAGAATAAACAATAAATACATTAAATACATATTTTTAATGTGTGTGTTAAACCTCCCTGCCTTCACTGTAATCTATGTAAAAAAAACCTCCCCCTATTGTGTTTTAAACCTCCCTGCCTTCACTGTAATCTATGTAAAAAAAAACTCCCCCTATTGTGTGTGTTAAACTTCCCTGCCTTCACTGTAATCTATGTAAAAAACCCTCCCCCTATTGTGTGTGTTAAGCTTCCCTGCCTTCACTGTAATCTATGTAAAAAACCCTCCCCCTATTGTGTGTTTTAAACCTCCCTGCCTTCACTGTAATCTATGTAAAAAACCCTCACCCTATTGTGTGTTTTAAACCTCCCTGCCTTCACTGTAATCTATGTAAAAAACCCTCCCCCTATTGTGTGTGTTAAGCTTCCCTGCCTTCACTGTAATCTATGTAACCCCCCCCCCCCTATTGTGTCTGCTAAGATTCCCTGCTTTGACTAATCTGTGTAAACCCCCCTCCCCCTATTGTGTCGGTTAAATCTCCCTGGCCTGTGTTTCTGTGAGTGCAGTGTACTGTATGTAAATGTGGGGAGGGGGATCCCGTGTAAATAACCACACCCACTACTCACTACCCACCTGCACATGGCCCCTCCGCTGCTGCAAGAAAAGAGACAAAAATTAAAACATACAAAGTAATGTCCCCTAACCCCTTAATCACCATAGTGGTTATTAACCGCTACAGTCATTAAGGGGTTAACCCACCCTCACCCACCACTCGGGATGCCTACATACCCTCCCACACTAACCCCCCCCCCGTGAGGCCTAACCACCCAGTACCCACAAGGGAGGCCTACCCACATACCGTTGGGGAAACACCCCACCCTACCCCCAGTACCCACAATAAAAACAATACAGTGCCCCACAATAAACATCATTCTATTTATTAAATACATTACCCACCCCCTGTGCCCCCCCATAAATACAAGATTTATTCTTTTACATACAGGGTTCATAACGCAGAACCACGGAACCAACCCTGAATGTAAAAAAAATAAACCTGGCCTATACATTCAATACATACACACTCCCCCCCCCCCCAACACCTACAGTACAATAATGTGCAAAATAACTATTATCCAGATATGGATAATAGATTAATTGCCCATTATTAAAAACATTAACTAGCATATTCAAATAAATAAAGTACTACTGACCTCATCAATACGAAGTGTCCGTCGCCAGCAACCTCCTTGTCTTGCCCACAAAATACATAGCAAATACAAAGCCAATACATTGCAAGTACATTCAGATATCAATTAACCCCTTAAACACCTTATCAGACAATAACCGCAAAGGTGATTAAGGGGTTAAGCCACACTGGCCGATACCCACCCTTCACCCATGAATTTGTACAGTGGCTTCATCATGCAACTATATATATATACTGTATATATATACAGATATATATATATATATATATAGAAAAGTAGTCCCGAGGGGGGCACAGGCGGAGCACTGCCAAATCGAAGAGGGAGAAAGGGGGCTGCATCCAGTAGTGTTAAAAATATATTTAATTGGGTGGTCAAAGAAAGAACATAAACACTTTTACGCGTTTCGGGAATTGCGTCCATTTCTCAAAAAGTGGCTAACGAAATGCTTTTATTTGTGCGAGCTTTCGAGATACACTGATCTCTTCTTCCGGCGATGTTACAATGAATGAAGCAAGGATAACTTGAAAACAGTGTCTCTTGGAATGTTATCTGTGCTTCTCCTTCCCCCGGTGTGGATGTGTTTTATGGCTAGAGGTGTCAAAGGGTAACTGAAAGCAAGTGAAGAAAGAGTGTGTACGGAACAAGAGACAGTCCTGTTGGCGAACATTTCTCTGACTCTGGCCATAAGATGAACGATCTGAGGGTTGCCATACTCAAAGGTAATCTTAAAACCCCGAAAGAGAGACGGTTGCATGAATACAAATTTATGCAACTGTTCGGGACACTTAGCAGTGGCCTAAACAGAGATCGAAATTTTATGAGTCATTACTGACACTAGCGAACTCTCTTCCCATGAGCGCTAAAGGCCATGTCTGTACATACTGTGCTATATGTATGCACACACAGCTGTCTCTCACACATACTAATACTCCTTATTTTTCCATCCATATACACCAATAGGGACCACATAGTATCCACACACACTTTTAGTTGTGCTACAAACTCTCACATTTCCACACCCACCCACACCATTTATATCCCTCTCACTCCACACACACCTTGTGTAGAGCACTGTTTATACTGTGAGCTCTCCATTCATTTTTATTCACACTGATACACATACACACTCTTTCTTCACTTGCTTTCAGTTACCCTTTGACACCTCTAGCCATAAAACACATCCACACCGGGGGAAGGAGAAGCACAGATAACATTCCAAGAGACACTGTTTTCAAGTTATCCTTGCTTCATTCATTGTAACATCGCCGGAAGAAGAGATCAGTGTATCTCGAAAGCTCGCACAAATAAAAGCATTTCGTTAGCCACAGAACGGTATCATCTATTTATTTTTTGATTATTGAAGCTCGGCTAACACGGTACTTATACCTCTATATATATATATATACTGCACCGACACACTTTATTCGAGCAAATACCCAGTATGTACCTGGCAGATACCTGGAATGCGCCGCTCCTCACCTCTGACAAGCCCCGTTGCATTTGCCTTCCCAGCCTGGGTTCATGCCTGGCTGACGGGCGGCTGATCTGTTAAATGATAATGATTAGGATTTAATAGGCTGCAATGCTTCGCATGTCTACCAGATGGCATAAATTTATGAATAATAATGCAGTATATATATATATACTGTGCAGTATTGCAGCCAACGGGAATAAAATGCTTCAATCCCTGCCTTGAAAATACCTCAATGCACTCGGGCAGAAAACAGTCACAAACCTCAATACACCCGGGTATACCCGAATTCGTGGGACTAGCCGAGCTCGAATAAAGTGTGTCGCCAGTGTATATATATATATATATATATATATACAGTATATACACACACATGATGAACCAATATACAAATAAATGTAGAAGGGTTATCAAAACCATACAAGTCCTACAAATAACACACTACAATAAAATCAATTTCCTTTAATAATCCTAACTGATCATCAAATGCCAATGAAACACCTCACATTCCAATCAATAGATTACAACCAATCAAGTAAACAAAAATCAATTAGCAATCATTATTTACATCCCTAAACAATTAACACTCCATCCCGAACAATGAAACAATTAACTAATTCAAGCCTGGAGCAGAACAATTTAGCCTGTGAAAAAATATAAGTACCAACCAAAATACAGTACAACCTTTAAAACCAAGGCTATCCCTGACCTCACCTCCCTCAAACACACAATACAATACCAAGGATTACATCTATCTAATTTTAAAATACTTTAAACTCACAATAATGCATAGCAGCATAGACAAATTAATTTAAAACACATCAAATCAAGCTTTTAAAACAACATAATTTCTTACCCTGTATGTATATATCTCTCTAGACATACATACATACATACAGTGGCAAGAAATGATATAACACAAAAAAAAATACACGTGTTAAAAAACCTTTTGAAAAAATTAACAAGTTAAATAAAATACATTTCTTTAGTTCACTTACCATTACTTGGCCCCACCGACTCCCGTTGCGCAGCTTACTCACGTACAAAAACACCAGGCACAGGAACCCATAAAATGATAAACCATATAAAAAAATAAACATTAAACTAAAAATCCAAATCAATCCACGGGTCTTCTATTTGTAATCCATCTTCATCTATATTCTTCTTTCTATTACCTTCTCCGGGGTCTTCTCCCCATCTGCGGCCACGCCCTGGTCTTCTTTCTTCCCCGGAGGTCCTTCCTCCGCGGCGTCTGGCTGCAAAATGAGACGACATAGGCTTTTAAAGGCCTATGACGTCACATTTTCGTCATATGGTTCCCACGGCCCTGATTGGGCCGTGAAAACCATGTGTTTTGGCCGATAAAAATAAAAAAGATGACGACGTCACTTAAAGGCAATGAAAGCACAGCCAATCAGAATGGCTTTGCTTCAATTGCCTTTAAGATGACATCATTAAAAGACACATGGCCGTCCACACATGGTACGGTAGCCAATCAGAGCGTGGGAACTCCATCCCTACTCTGATTGGCTCTAGTATACCATGTGACAGAGGCTTGGGGGAGAAAGGATGTAACGTCAATGAAAACCTGTCACATGGTACGGTAGCCAATCAGAGTGTGGGAACTCCATCCCTACTCTGATTGGCTCTAGTATACCATGTGACAATTCCCATCCTCTGCTGCTATATCCCTTCCTTCCACCCCCCCCCCTTTTCCCTTCCCTCCCTCCCCCCACCCCTTTCCCTCCCACACCTCTCTAACCCCCCCTCTCCCCCCTCCACTCCCCTCTCCCCTCCCCATCCTCCCCTTTCCCCTCCCACCCCCCCCCCCCCCCACTCATCCCTACCACATATGTGATGGTAACATTTCTCTCCTTTCTTCTTCAGAAGATAATTAATTTAATTTATTAATGTATTCATGTGGACATTTTAGATTTATTATATATAATTTTATATATGTAATTTTTATTTGTTAGATTTTGTGTGTTTTTTCACTTGTGTAAAAAGAATTGAGATATTGGTCTTCTATATATATATACATAACTATTATCTCTGGATAATATATTATACAATTGTTTATACATAAGATTTTATAAAGGAACATTTCAATAATTATTAATTAGAATTATAAAGTATTTTAGTCAAGTGTATTAAATTTTGTTGCACATGTATTTGCACTAAATAGTGTAACATATTATATATTTTTAAGTTGTTTTGCATTGTATATTTTTATATATAATTTTTATATATTTCTTCCTTATATTTTAGTATTGTATTAATTATACAGTGTATGTTATACTCATGGAAGCAGTATATACCATTATCCTATGTCTTACATCGTATAACACTGTTCCACTACTGGAGAGTCCATTTATCCACTTAATTATATAATCTTTTAGAACAACAAATATATTAATTATTGACATTAGTTCATTTATACTGTTTTGGGTAAATTAAACCTTATAATCTTATAGCTACGACTCTTTTAGGGGAAGGACTTTCATTTAGTCCATCCACCAATCACAATTGGGAACCTCCAGTACTTAAACACTGTTATTCTTGTTCAGGGACATTCCCTTTGATAAAGTTGCATTTGTTGCGACGAAACGCGTCAGGGACGTACCTTACGACATTACGTCATCACGTTGTGTGCTCCTTTACGGCCGGGGAGCACATGTAGTGATTTGAAGGCTAACTCTGATACCAGATGATTTTGGAAAATTTCAAGTGAACCGGAGGGACAGCGCTGTTTGAGAGACTTTATCCAGCGAATCGTGGACTCCCTGCTGCATTTTGGACATGCCTGGTGGTGATTATATATCACATACTGCTTAAAATTAACTGATACTTTGTGAGTGTTTTTAATCCCTCCATCCGCCCTTCCCCAATATTAAATGTTACAGTGTTACACTATGGGGCGTGCGCTCTCTGTTTTGTTTTTTTCTATACATATATATATATATGACAAACACAGAACAAGGATGTTGCTCACACTATATATAAGTGGATAAACCAGACCCTAAATATTACTGACTAACTTGGTCTGAAAAATAAGCCAAAAGAGTCAAAAATGAAATAATAAAGGGAAATTGTAGGTGCTGGGGGATAAAAAATAATATAAAACACACAAGAAAGACTAAGACAATCCCCAAAAATAGCACTCTAAAATATACCACATAAATAATCACATAGAGTATAACAAAGAGACCCGGATACCCTGTCAAAGCAGAAAATGAAACAGATTTTATTAAGGAGCAGCAAGAAACACTAACTTAAAAACATTAACACACTAAAGGCAGCACAAAAATATACAGGCTGTGACTTTCTAAGAATATACACACAATCAAAAATCCTGAAAATGAACCAATAACTGAGATATGTCTAAATAATAAACCTAATAGTTGCATAAAATGACACAAAAAAGCTAAATGGGACAAAAAAAAACCCTTAAGGAAAAAACCCCCGCTACAAAGTATAAACTGTAACTAATGACATAAGGAAAAGTATGACATAAATAAACCTACATACAGTACACAAAAGTGTATATAAGACAAAAATATAACTTAAACCAAGGGAAAGGCACAGGGGAGAAAAAGATGAAAAATACTCCTACCCTGAACAGCATAAACCATGAATAATAAACAAATCAAAAAGCATAAAGGCATGGGATGTCTATGGTCACTGCACAAAAGCAGACAAGACACATGGCTATGCAATGAAGTATAAAGCCAGTGCCATGAGATGAATCAAATACACATAAGTACAAATCCCACGAGGAATAGTGACTCCAGGCAGCAGAGGAAATAATACTCAGCTGTCATAACGTTGCAGAGGGGTCAGTCCCGGGTGGTGTAGCTCCAATCTGTGCTTGGAATGAATCAGAAAGTCCATAGAGATTGCATCATGCAATAGGAGTCACGCCAATAAAATCATACACAGCTGCCAATAGCGAACACTCTACGCGTTTCGCCCGTGGGTGGGCTTCATCCCGGAGTGATAAAAGACAGATAGAGGTGCGCTAGTCTTTATACTATATCTGGAAAGTATCAGCAATGTCTTCCGTTCGCGGCGGCCAATGGCAAACACACGACTTGGTGGGCGGCGTCACATATACCGGTGCCGACAATGAGGTAATGAGTGCAGATGCATCAGGAGGAAAGAAATCCCAGCTGACGTAGTTGCTCCAATGCGCATATGCATAAGCTGCACGTACTCGAAGTGGCGCGGGAAGCCGGGGAGAGAGGGGGGGGGACACCCCCACTATCATCTCCCGCCCCACGCTGGTATCGGGGGGGAAGCGGGGAGTAAGGGGGAACATCTTGGCTTGCAGGGAAGGAGCAAAGGGGCCGCAGGATGGAGGATTGGAGAGTACTTACTCTCCAACAGATCTCCTGGCAGAAAGAATGGCCGCTCGTTGGGGGCGGGCTCATATAGAGCCTGGCCGCGCGCCCACAAAGCCTGGGAGCGCGCGCCAATCAGCTGTCAGGTAGGGGGAGTTTTTTTTTTCCAGCCAGCGCGAGCAGGGAAAATTTCAGCACGAGCAGCGAAAATTAAAAAAAAAAAACACGTGTGCTGCTTGGGCCAATACCTACGCGTTTCGTGCGCTTGCGCACACTTTCTCAGGGGACCCCTGAGGAAGTGTGCGCAAGCGCACGAAACGCATAGGGTTTTCTCATTACTTGATTGGATGCTGTGACGAAGGTATGCTTGAGGCTTGAGCTCTGAAACATCAGAGTCATTCAAGCAGGAAGGAGAGATCGCTTGCAGAGGTATCCTGCCCAGCAGTGACGGAGTATCTGGTGACGTCACATCCGGGACTTCCATGAAGTAATCCCGCCTACCAGTGACGTAACATCCGGTGATGTCACTTCCAGTTGAAGCGGCACGGAGGCACGGAGCGTGGAGAGGTGCACCAGCTCACCTAAAGATCTGAACGTCTAAAGACATAATTTACATTGCACATTGTTTTTAGCCATCTTGTGAGTAGTACTCTGATTTTACCCCTCGGTGTACTCTGAGTCCCTCATCCATCAATTTTATATCCTAGAGTTGTATTAAACTAACTTTTTTATTTCAGCCTTGCTTTTGTGTATTTGTTGTTAGTCTTGTGTTGTGTTGTAGTGTTGTTTGTCTTATGTTTTTTCATTTGTGAGTTGTTGGATTGCACTATATTTCTCTTTTTTTCATTTCATATCACTTCCCACACTAAAGAAGCTACATTTGACCACCTAAAAAGACTGAGGAATTGCAAGTTAATCTCCTTGGACATTCATCCCTCTGTCTGGAATTTCCAGGACTATATTCCATTTGGACTTTCAAGGCGCCGGTACCCCTTTTTGTTCTACTTAGGTGTCAGCTACATTTATATTATTATACTGGATACGGATACCGCGGTGGTACCTAATAGAGGGCGTCGCCATCTTTAGTCCGTTGCGCATGCGCATTGAAGCCGCGCTTGCGCAAAGCCAGATAGTACCGAGGCTCATAGGAAATGCCTAGGAAGGGACTACAATTCGAGCAGCCCCAGGGCTGCAGATCCCATGGCGCGAATGGCCAATAGGGCCCATAGGATCTCGGCGTGGAGATACATTTTTCGCACTTGGGGACACGCAGAAAGTCGGGATCCGGACAGGGAGGGTAAAGGTTATGTCCAGGGAGCAGTCCTCCACTGGACTAAGCCAGATTCCCCCTCTAGGTTCAAGATGGACCCCCGATTCCCTGTAGCTGGTGTATGCTTCAGGGAAAGGCCTTGAGATAGGGACCCTTCCGCAGGAGTGTTTCAGTGAGGAATATCAACAGCAGGATATTGCATCTAATTGTGACGTGTGGCCTGAGGCCTATGAGCAGAATAAGGCCACAGTATCAGACACTCTATTATCCAGCTGGAGGCCCCTCTAGAAGCATCAGCCTAAGGCTCATCACAGCAGAGGAACCGGTGGCGTGCGGTACAGAATCACGTCGCGGATCAACGGAGTTCTTTGCTTGTTAACCCGGACAGGAAAGAGACCAGGGAGGTATTATTCACGTGCACCAACGGGCCCCAACACACAAAGGGAAGCGCTCTATCCCACACATACTCTTTGGGGAAGGTACTGGCTTGTGGACACTACAGGGTTACGTGTCCAGGCACTCCAGGATTTTGGGGGTTCAACTCGGGAGGTGTTATTTGTTGGGGAAGGCCTTGAAGGGCCATGTTATCTTGGATGCTATATTTTCATATGTGTTTAGTAAACACTGTTATAATATACCTGTGTGTAATTATTATGTATATTGGTTCCGGTGAGGGGCTCCTCCCACTACGCTGGGATCACTTGCCGGTGGAGGCGCTGCACCAAGATGATAAGTATACCCCAGGCTCCCAGTGGCAGAGGCTTAGGTACATACATACTGCTGCGACACACTTTATTCGAGCAAATACCCGGTATGTACCTGGCAGATACCTGGAATGCGCCGCTCCTAACCTCTGACAAGCCCCGTTGCGTTTGCCTTCCCAGCCACGGTTCATGCCTGGCTGACGGGCGGCTGATCTGTTAAATGATAATGATTAGGATTTAATAGGCTGCAATGCTTCGCGTGTCTACCAGATGGCATAAATTCATGAATTGTAATGCAGTATATATATATATACTGTGCAGTATTGCAGCCAGCGGGAATAAAATGCTTCAATCCCTGCCTGGAAAATAACGCAATGCACTCGGGCAGAAAACAGTCACAAACCTCAATACACCCGGGTATACCCGAATTCGTGGGACTAGCCGAGCTCGAATAAAGTGTGTCGCCAGTGTACTAGGAGAAACATAGTTACCGATGGTCTTCGCCTTTCTGAAGACCATTCTAGGATTGAATTTGGTATACTGATCTAAGTCCGTATCCAGTTTTAAAATTCCCCAATGTTTCTGCAATATGAATCTGCTCTGCTCTGATTGTTTAGAAAATGTGGTTATAAAGAGTGGACACTGATCTGTTGCATCTTTGTTCATGGTTTTTGTAGTTGTTTTTTTGGGGGTCCTCTTTTTGAGAAGGTGTTCCCGGTCCATTTCAGAATGGCGAAGACCATCGGTAACTATGTTGGGTCTAAGGAGACTAGCAAAACACAACTACCTAAGGGATTCCACAAGTGTGGACTATGTAATCTCTGCAGATATGCTAAACCAATTAAATCTCTCAAAGATATCCATACTGGTCACATATACCGCATTGAGTCATTTTTGACATGTAACACAAATTATGTCATCTACTTGTTAAAATGTGCATGTGGGAGCGGCTATGTAGGCAGGACCATAAGAGCACTTAAAATCAGAGTAAATGAGCACATTCAAAGTATTAGGAACCGTGATGATCGCTTTCCTGTGGCGCGCCATTTCCATACATGTCCTGTAGGATCTATAAAAACACTCACATACAGCGCAATTGAACATATCCCCGTACATCCTAGGGGAGGTCACAGGGAGGCATCACTTAATTGTAGGGAGATGTTCTGGATTTATGCCCTTGGGACATTGGCACCCAGGGGCATGAACCAGGACTGGGAGCTCAAGCACTTCCTTAAATAAATGTAGGAATATTGGTCATAGTTCCCTGGACTCAATGGACACTCTGACTATACTGTATATGACTTTTAAAATCAACATCTGTGACCACATGGATATAAAAGTTCAAAACAATGTGTTACAAAAACATTATTTTCATATACCACTCTTCATTGCACCTCAATATCTATTACGATATAGGTACACTCCATATAAGTGTAGCCCCGAGGTTATTTTTCCCTCCCTGACCCCCCTCCGCGCTTGCCGTGTGGTCGCGGGTGCCGCCGGAGGCAGTGGTGGACCCGCCGGCACTTCACGAGGGTAGGGGCCAGTGAAGGGAGCGCTCGGCATCCCTGGAGGTCCGGGCGGCTCCGAGAGCAGGGCGCCGCCATTGCGCGTTAGTTCGCGCATGCGCAGGGACAGGCAGGCGCAGGGAAGGCCCCAGAGGGATCGCGCATGCGCAGAGAGGGGTAGAAAGTTAAGGCAGCCCCAGAGAGATCGCACAAGGGCAGGGAAGAGGATAGTGAGGTTGCGGCGGCCATCAGTAGTTCGCGCATGCGCAAGGCAAGTGCGCACGCGGCCCCAATACTCAGGCAGCCTCCTGGGAACTACAACTCCCAGGAGGCATAGGGAGACAGGCACCAGGTGCCTGATAGTGGCCAATAGGGCTGGAGGATGCTCAGCCCGGGAATATAGATACATTTCCCGGGCTTTGCACGCGTCAGTCGGGCTGAGGAGGAGGAAGGAAGGGTGCAGGGAGTGAGTGGCTCCTGCACCAGGTAAGGGTTTTCCTTAAGTCCCCAGGCAGGCCACAATTCCCTGTTAGGGCAGGGGGTAACTGAAGAGGGACGGCCCTAGATAGGGAGGTCACCCTTAGGTGTGTAAGGTGCAGGTTTGGCAGTGCCACAGCGGGAGGTGCTGTGAGCACTGACAAATAGGCACAGTGTGTGCAGTGGGTTATTGCTGCGGGTTCCAGGTTGCTGTGTTGAGTGTTGCATGTGACGCTGCGTGTACTGAGTGCAGTGTGTGTGCAGCGTGTTACTGTCTGCAGGCTGACTGTGAGAGCTGTGTGTCGGCTGCAGGCGCTGTTAGTATCAGTGAGTTATTAGGTTACAGTTAGGGACTTGGGTAGTAGGGGAGGGGGGCAGGTTATTAACCCCGCAGGCCCTAGGAGTTACCCAAGCCACACTAGGTTGCGGTACAAGAGGGACCGGCCCTAGGTTAAGGTTGCTGTTCCCGGGAAACGGTTGGACCCACGTTGGGGTCCACAGAGACTGTGTTCCAGAGTGGGACCGCTCTAGCGGTCCGCACGTGCAGGAGTTCGGATCCACGTTGGGGTCCACGGAGAATGTCACCTGGATAGGATCAGACGGATGCATCGCACGTCTGACCCTTTGTGAAGATCGTTGCAGGCCCGAGCACCGGAGTGCTCGGCAGGTAACGCTGTATCATAAGTGCACCACCGGGCCCTTAACTAAATTAGTGACTGCTCAGTCACCAACTACCTCCGTAGGAGTACGACACATTGGGTGTGGGGGATCACAGGACACTGGGTGGGAACACCAGACATTGGGCTGAGGTTACACGGATAGAGCATAAGGTTATGTCGTGTTATGGTTTGCTATGTTCTCAGTAAAGTGTTAGTATTCTTTCTATCGTTATGTGTGTTATTGTATTTCTTACCCAGGGCTATCTTTCATAACGGGGGATCCTGGGTAAGTGGAGGCGCTGCACCAGGTAAATGGTAAGGGTTTCCCCAGGCTCCCAGCTAGCGGAGGCTCAGATCTCCTGGAGCCACAGGTGTTATACAGTTACCAGTAGTCCCTTAGAAGAGGTGTGCCGCAAGGAAAGGGACCGGTTAGACCACAGGGGCCAATGTGAGATTGGGTGGGTCAGGCCGGTTCACAAAAAGGGCTACATAAGTAATTGGCGTGGAACAGCCTGTTTTGGTCCGCTCAATTGATTAAACACGTTTGAGAAACTATATAACATATATGGGGTGAATATGATGCTCCACGAACAATGCACTGTGTATAGTGGGGATAGGTACATGTCTCCACCAATAGAGTATAAATAAACAATAAATATTCTGGTTGCTAAATAAATACACATAGGAATAATTTATAAATATCCTTTATTTATAGTCACTTGAAACAAGACACATTCTAATATTACTCTATGAATGTTATTTATGGCCTCCTTTTCAGATTGTAGATTTGTTATTTGATGATCCATTGTTTTTTAATAGTTTCTTCTGAATGTTTTTACGTGTATAGCCTAGCAGTTATTGCTATGCTAATGTTAAATTTATTGTATTTCTTTTTCCTCCTTAACAGTCTTATTGCTGTGTCCCTCTCTGTCTTCCCCCCTCCCTCCGCTTTTCCCTCTCCCTTCCTTCCCTCCCCCTTCCCCTTTCCTTGTCAGTCTTCTTCCCCACCCGCCCATCCGGTTATATATGGTTCCATGCACCTTTAAGGGAGGTTCCTCTGTTATTGTTAGGAATCAGGACTGGTAACTATGCACGGTTGCTATGTACAAGGGCGGAGAGTTGGCCGCGACGGCGCAAGCAGCGCGTCATCATCCCCGTCCTGCAATACACTATGCATAGGGAACCTTCCCATTGGTTGTGGGCTTTGACCAATCTGGTCATACCTCGGCGGTTTTGGCGCCAAAATCACGCAGCGCGATGACGCGGGGGGGGCGGGGCCTGTCCTATAAGACTGCTACAGGGGTAAGACGCAAATCAGCTCTTTGATAAAGGACATTTTTTGTCCGAAACGCGTCAGCGTGTGTTAGCCCTATATCATGCACCAATAAATTTATTTTTTAACCCTCACCTTGCTGGTCCCCTCCTCCTGTTTCGGCTGTGCACCGCTGCAATCCCAGGATTTCCTATCTACAGCAACACTGAGCGTGATGCACGCACCATAGGAAGCTGCCAATCGTGAGTACAGTTTGCCTCCTTCATGTGGAGACTTGTTGACCAGCAACAGTGTTGCAGCTAAAGTGTTTAGTTCAGCGGAGTATACAATAAAATTGGTTTATTAACCCTTTATTTACTCCTGCTCATGGACATCAATATCTCATGCAATCACTGCTGCACTTAAAACACTGGGTCCTATACTCTATCAGTCAGGCTGCTTATGCTTCCTTATACCATTTTATGTGGACAATTTATCATATCAGATGTTACAGAGTCTAACTTGGATTGAGCGCTGTTATTGGGACTTTGTCCCAAAACCTCTTCACTACTGCAGGGGATGTTTCACCTTCACAGCAATGGCCAGGATATTTACGTTTCCTTGCTGGAGCCTCACTTGTCTAGGTTCTACAGGACCCCTATCTAAGGGGAGTCCTTGCAGCAACCACAAGCTGGGGGTGAATAGGGCCTAGCTGGGGCCTAAGGGGAAGACGTCTGGCCTAGTGCCGGGGGCTACTTTCCTCCCTGCACAAACACACCCTCCCCTCTCTGTGTCCCAGCTCCTACTGACACTCTGACACTCATGCTCCAGTCAGCTTTCTGACTCCAGCACGCAACAATGTATCCCCTTTGCAGCAGGAGAATCTGTAAGCCCTATTGGCTGTAATGCAGCAGGTGATATGGGTGAAAGGGCAGTCCCCTGAGGCTTCTGGGTAATGTAGTTCCTTTAGAGCCTCTTCTCTATTGGAGACACGTGCACTATCTTTACTCCTCTGCACAGGCTCTGTCTGTAATGGCCACCGCTGACGCGTGAACTCCTGTGCATGCTTGAACGCTTGTGCCAATCTCAATATGGTCGTCGTAACTCCTGGGGCTATACTGCGTGTGCGCGAACACACTAAACATGGCGGCGCTCTGTTGTGTATCTCACCGGGAGCCCCCGGCGACGTGATCGCCCCCGCAGCTCCACAGGGGTCCCTGTTTTTCCTGCGGAGGTAAGGGGGGTAAGAGGGGTAAGGGGGAAGCCTGCTACATTACAAAACAGGAAACACACTCACGTTACAATATCATTCTGTCAAATTGACATTAACCCTTTCCTGCCAGAGCAAGGCACTGCAGACACCCCTCTGGCACTGAGTTATTACAATCCTGTGATCAGGGTAGCAGCAGCACCGGTAGCCTTCTTCTTTAGGGGGAAACAGGGAATATATATATATATATATATATATTTGAAGCAAAAAGTGGCACTGGGTGCTCATTTGCATGTCATTTCCCAGAATCCCTTGCTGCAGTGGAAGTGCTGTGTGCTGGGTGATAATGGTGAAAGGCGGGGTTGCAGACGTGCCTAAGACATGCAAATGAGCATACAGTATATTTCCATTTGCTATACTGTACTGTATGCTTCGCTGTGGTGGGTTTTTGTCACTTTTTTTACTCACCATAACTTAACTAAGTATGGTAAACCCCATCCTCAATGCTTCAGCTTTGCATAGCCAGTAAACCAACCCCACACTGATGAGACCCATCAAGGTCAAAACAGCTGTCTGTGGGTGCCTTGGCCCTTTGGCTTAGATCAAGGCGATATGAGTGCTCCTCTCGACCTGCACAGCTATGACCAAATGAAGTACTATCCTATCTGGGGTTTCAGTAGGAAAGGTCTGTGGCAAGCATTTGGCCCTTTAGCTCGTTGAGAGGTGGTGTCCAGACCCCGGACCACAGAACCCCTGAGCCTTCGGGCTAAGGGGGGATGGCATTCGAACAACCAGCCCTTCGGGGCTGGGGTGCACCCGCACAACCCTCGAAAGAGGGGAGATGATGCGAACTCCCTTGCGGGCCTCGGGCCAGAGGGAGGAAGAGATGGATGTCCTGAATCCTAACGGAGGAAGGCATCAATGTCCCTGGAGACCTAGGCTTTCGGGCTGAAACCTTCAGGGAAACTGTGCACTGAGGGTGGGTCTGACTTCGGTTGGACAGTCCAAAGGCAAGCTCCCTATCCACTGAAGTGGACTGGGATCTGATGAGCGAGAGGGTGTACCCTCTCGGGAGGAAAAAAAAAAAAAAAAAAAAAAAAAAGCTGTCTGAGGGTGGGTTTTCTGGCTATGCATCTTAACCCTGGCTGTGCTCAAACCTGTGACCATGTTTAAAATGTTTTTTTAAATAAAAAGTGGCACTATGTGCTCATTTGCATGTCATTTCCCAGAATCCCTTGCTGCAGTGGAAGTGCTGTGTGCTGGGTGATAATGGTGAAAGGCGGGGTTGCAGACTTGCCTAAGA